>NC_083317.1:36067340-36369375 GCF_963455315.2 Globicephala melas
AAGTTATGTCTGTTGGTCTTTTCTTTTGGAGATGTATTAGTCTTCTGTCACTTCCTGCAACTGAGTTGATTAATTTGCCCTAGGGGCAGGACAGGAATAAAGATGCAGACATAGAGAATGGACTTGAGGACACGGGGAGGGGAAAGGGTAAGCTGGGACGACGAAGTGAGAGAGTGGCATGGACATATATACATTACCAAATGTAAAATAGATACCTGGTGGGAAGCAGCCACATAGCACTGCTTACGGAGATCAGCTTGGTGCTTTGTGACCACCTAGAGGCATGGGATAGGGAGGGTGGGAGGGAGACACAAGAGGGAGGGGATATGCAGATATATGTATACGTATAACTGATTCACTTTGTTATACAGCAGAAACTAACACAACGTTGTAAAGCAATTATACTCCAATAAAGATGTTAAAAGTAAAAGAAAAGACTGCAAACCAAAACACCTTCCAGCCCTAGTAAGGTCACTGGTTCTCAAGGTTGAATCTCTGGGTGAGTTGACTCAGTATCACCTGAGAACTTTTTAGAACAGTAACTTGTCTGACTGCCTTATACCAACAAATGCCCTCCTCCTTCCTCATCCTCATCTATTTAAAGTGTGGGTGTGGGAACCAACAATCTGTGGTTTAACAAGAATTTCCAATGCTACTAATGCATGATCAAGATTGCAAACCACTGAGTTAAGGAAACTGGAAAACTCACATAATTAATATGGTTTGGTGAAGACCAAAGACTACAGCAAATTATTAGAGAATGTGTATCCTGTTTTAAACCTGTTGTTTTCAATTTAACACTCCGCTAGTTCAAAAAATAAAAAAACAACTTTCTGTAGGATAAATTCTGCTTATTCTACCTACATGCTGCCAGTTTTTAAGGCTTTTAAACCTATGCTGTTCTTTTTTAACTCACAGACTCATTTTATACTAATAATTATGTCACTTTTCGTACTTTCTCGGTTTTAATTTTATGTATCACCTGAACCATGTCGTTCAGGTCCTAACTTCATGAATTAGCTATTTTTAGAAAGTGTTATGTAATGTGATCTAAAATATTTATTCAAGAATTAAAAAGTCACTTTTTATATCTGCAAATACTCCTGTGTTATAGTCATCAAATAACATGATAAAATATTTTAAAAATCAATTGAATTAGAAAAACACCAACTATTCAGTGGTTGATGGGTTATTTTTACCCTCAGCAAAGAAAAAGAAAAAGTCAACTGCAACTCTGGTATTTAAAAATAGCTAATCTTCTAGCAGTTCTGATTTTTTAAAATTTTATTTCAATTGTTCTTATGGTTAGTGGTGCTAAAATTTTTATATTGAATTTTAACATGATTTTATTTTCTATACTTAAAGAGTTATTTTCACTCCATAGAAAATAGGAACTAGAGGTTTCTTGCAAGTCTTTGCAGGTATTCTGGTATTTTTTAATGGCATTTTCTTAACTAGGTGATTAGAACAATGGCACATTAATGAATTACTCATAGGGTGATTGGCCAAGGTCACTGGAGCAAAATTTTATAAATCTAAACCTTGGGTTTTTTTTTTTCCCAGAATGCAATAAAATCTAGTTTATAATAAATGAAATATGTGAACTCAACCTCAGGGATATAAAAAGTCAGCTGAAAACCCTGGTTTATGTGGTAAGTTTCCTGCATGTGAAATGTCAGGGATGATTTTTAGACATACTCGGTTATATTGCTTCAAAAATTAATTTATTTAAATATTTCCTTTAATGCCAACATTTTTGGATGATAAAAATAATTAAAGGATGAGACTGCTATTATTCACTTGATACTGTAAAAAATTTAAATACCCACAAAGTATAGACATACCAGAATTTGAACTTCTAACCTTTCACAATATTATCTGAACATCTTGTTTTCTAAGCTGTGCAGGGGTTTTGTTTTGGTTTGGTTTGGTTTTAATAAGAACGTGGGATTTTGTGTGTGTGTATGTGCTGAGAACACTTAAAGATCTAGTCTCTTAGCAAATTTCAGGTATACAATATTGTTAACTATGATCACCATGTTATATATTAGATCCTTAGAACATACTCAATTTCTAAATGAAAGTTTGTACCTTTTCTCTCCCCATTTCTCTCACATCCCAAGTCCTGGCAACTACCATTATATTCTCTGGTTCTGAGTTCAAATTTTTTAAATTATCAGATATTAGTTTTTAGATTATTATTTAAATTTTAGATCTCACACCTAAGTGATATATATATATATAAATTGGAAAAAAGTATCATGACTCAAAATTAAATTTCTAAAAATCAGTTTTCCAAAAAATAAAATAAAATAAAAAATCATTTTTCCTAGAAAAAAAGCTTACTTTAATTATTAATTTAAAGTGCTTAAACCAAAAACATACAAATCTTTTCATTTTAAAATGTTATGCTTCTGACAGTTTTGAGTTTATATTTTTGTGTTTTAAACTTTGGATAAGAAAATTATTCAAACCGGTAAATAGGTGTATATGTGTGTGTGTGTGTGTGTGTGTGTATGTGACCCAGGTAAATCATTTGACTATTTTTATATGAGGGTTTTGCTCTTTTACTTACTGAATCATGTATTCTTTATATATTCTGAAATAATTCCTTTCTCATAAATGTCTTCTTTCAAACCCATGATTTGTTTTGAGAAGCTAAAAATTTTGCTTTTAATGAACCTTATTGTGTCAATCATTTTCTTTTTGATTAGTGCTTTTCTTCTCTTTTGAAGAAATCATTTTCTATCACAAGTCATATAGATAATCTATCTCCTCTTTTATCTTTTAACCTTTCAAATTTAGCTATATGATGTTCCTGGGCTTGATTTTGATGTATGCTATGAAGTAGGAGTTTAAGTTTATTTTTATTTTACTTTTCAAGTAATTAACCATCTTTATGAAAAAAATCCTTCATTTCTTCAGGGCACTGCAGTGGCATGCATATAACAACATAGATGCAGGTACATTTTTAAACTTCCTATTCAGTTTTGATGGTCAATTTATACAAATACCAGACTAGTGTCTTCTTTACATTTTACAGTCTTAAGACCTCATCTTCTTCAAGATGTCCTTGAGTCTTCTTGTACTTCTGCATTTTTATATATATATATATATATATATGTATGTATATATTAGTATATGCTTATCAACTTTTGCTAGAAAAAAAATACCTGGAAATTGTATTAGTATTGTTTCCAATCTATATCAATTTGGGGAGAATTACCAGCTTTGCAATAATGAGTCTTATATACATAGTATATTCCTCCAATTACATGTAAAGATTTTTTTCAGTAATATTTTGTATGTTTTATTGCCAGGTGTAAATATAGAGGTAAATATTTCATTGGGATTATTCCTAGCTATATATTATGTAATGCTAATGTAAATGAAGTTTTTTTGAAATGCCATTTTCTAATTTCTCATTGCTAGATATTGAAATAATTGTTTTTCTATATTGACATTGCATACTACAACATTGTGGAATTTACCTCCTAGTTACATATTTATCTATAAATTTCTTTTACACTTTGTTTTATAATTGTGTCACCTGCAAGTATTTCTTCCTTTTTAGTTTTTATATATTTATTGCTTTTTTCTTCCTCATTATATTACACAAATCCTCTACTACATAGTTGAATAGGAGCAAGTAGAGCATACATTCTTATTTCATTCCTAACCTTAAGGAAAATGTTTTCAATGTCTCCTCTTTACAACTGATTTTAAGGTAGTTATTCTTTATCAGATTAAGGAAGTTTCTTAATATTTGTAGGTGGTTAACTATTTTATCAGACCTAATTTTATCAAAAGCTTTTTTTTGCATACTTTGAGATTATCATATTTTTCCTTTTTATTTTTTTAATGTGGCAATTACATTGCCTGATTTGCAAATATTAAACCCATCTCATTTTTCCACAGGAGGAAGAAACTTTGTTATATATATTGATCATTTAATGAATTGCTGGATTTCATTTCCTAATTTCATTTCATTTGAGATTTTTGTGTCTGTGTGAAACATTTACCTGTAATTTGCCTCTCTTTTGTATGTTATATGGTGTGTGAAAATTATGTGGAAGTATTTTTTTCTATTATCAGGAAGAGTGCCATTTCCTTTATTTCTAGTTATTTTTATTGTTTCTCTATTTTCATTTATTCATGTCATTTCATGTTGTCTGATATTTTGTGATAAGAAGGATTTGAATAACCACTCACAGTTTTGACTTCTTTGAAAAATTTCATATGATTCATCAAATTTGTTTACTTCTAATTAGTTAGATTGTGAAAGACTTTTTTTCATCCTCAGGTTAAAAAAAAAAAAGCCCTCTAATTAGTTGTTTGATTCAAGTCATTAATCCATTGAATCTAAACATAGAATTCATGGAATGAATTCCATGTGCACTGTGGATGACAGTGCATTTCATATATATTGTCACAGTCAATTTAATATGAGTGCAACATATATTTTAATTGAAAATTTTATAATTTCAAATTCTTCCATAAAAATTTCCCATTGTGGATGATAATGATTACCATGCTCCTAAAACTTGGTGTGTAGAAGATCCCTTTTGACCCTTCATAATTTCTTTATGTTTCTTAGTTCTGACTATCATTGTGCCTTCTTTCAAAAACTAGATTTTATGCTTAACAGCAATTCTAATTTTTTTTCCTAATTGTTTCTTTTTTTATTGAGGTATAGTTGATGTGCAATATTATATAAGTTTCAGGTTTGTGACATCGTGATTTACAATTTTAAATGTTATATTCTATTTATAGCTATTATAAAATAGTATAAAATATTGGCTATATTCCCTGTGTTGTACAATATATCCTTGTAGCTTGCTTATTTTATACATAGTAGTTTGTACTTCTTGATCCTCTACCCTTATCTTGACCCTCCCCTCTCCCCCCCAGTAACCAGTAACTTGTTCTCTATATCTGTTAGTCTGTTTCTTTTTGTTTATATTCACTAGTTTGTTTTAATTTTCCGATTCCACAATAAGTGATGTCATACAGTATTTGTCTTTCTCTGAGTTATTTAACTTAGCATAATACACTCTAAGTCTATCCATGTGGTTACAAATGGTAAAATTTCATTCTTTTTTATGACTGAGTAGTATTCCATTCTATATATATACAACAACTTCTTTATACATTCATCTATTGATGGGCACGTAGGTTGCATCCAAATCCTGACAATGGTAAACAATGTTGCAATGAATATTGAGGTGCATGTATCTTTTCAAATTAGTGTTTTGTTTTGTTTTGGTTTGTTTTTTTTCAGATATATAGCTAGGAGTGGAATTGCTGAGTAATATGGTAGTTCTATTTTTAGCTTTTTGAGGAAACTCCATACTGTCTTCTATATTGGCTACACCAATTTACATTCCCATCAAGAGTCTATGAGAGTTCCCTTTTTTCTACATTCTAGCCCACGTTGGTTATTTGTGTTCTTTTTGATGATGACCATTCTGAAAAGTGTGTGGTGATATCTCATTGTGGTTTTGATTTGCATTTCTCTGAGGATTAACAATGGTGAGTATATTTTCATGTGCTATTTGGTCATCTGTATGTCTTCTTTGGAAAAATGTCTATTCAGGTCTTCTGCCCATTTTTCAATTGAGCTTTATGTTTTTTTGCCTTTGAGTTTTATGAGCTATTTATATATTTTGGGAATGAACACCTTCTCTGTCATATCATTTGCAAATATCTTCTCCCATTCAGCAGGTTGTCTTTTCATTTTGTCAGTGGTTTTCTTTGCTATGCAAAAGCTTTTAAGTTTACCTAGGTCTCATTTGTTTAGTTTTGCTTTAATTTTCTTTGCTTAAGAGAGAGACCCAAAAAATATTATATGATTTATGTCAAAGAGTGCTCCCCCTATGTTTTCCTTTAGGAGTGTTATGGTTTCTGGTCTTACCTGTAGGTCTTTAATCCATTTTGAGTTTTTTTTTTTTTTTTTTTTGTATATAGTATGAGGAAATGTTCTAATCACATTCTTTTACATGTAGCTGTCCAGTTTTCCCAGCACCAATTATTGAAAGGACTGTCTTCTCTATTGTAGATTTTTGTTTTTGTCATAGATTAATTGACCCTAAATGTATGGGTTTATTTCTGGGCTCTCTATTCTGTTCCTTTAATCTGTATGTCTGTTTTTGATTGCTGTAGCTTTGCAGTATTGTCTGAAGTCAAGAAACATGATTCCTCTAGCTCTGTTCTTCTTTTTCAAGATTCTTTGGCTATTCAGGGGCTTTTATGCTTCTCTACAAACTAGGACTATTTGTTCTCTTTCTGTGAAAAATGTCCTTGGTATTTTGATAGAGATTGCAATGAATCTGTAGATTGCCCTGGGTAATATGGTCATTTTAACAATATTAATTCTCCTAATCCATGATTAGAAGTTTCCATCTGCTTGTGTAGTCTTCAATTTCTTCCATCAATGACACTAATGAGAAATTGTAGGTAACACAAACAGATGGAAAGATACACCATGTTCTTGTTGTTTCATTGTTTTAGGTGAATTCTATCTTTTACACTGTGCATTACCTGTCTCCGTTGATTTTATATTACGTCTTATTCACACATTTTTGCACTCCATATCTTGTTATTATGAGCATGTTAGGTCCATGTTAATGACTCATCCAATACCCTTCTGGAAGGATTTCTGCCTTTACTAGGATGGCCATGCATTGATGTTTGGTCAGGAGTGTCCACGTTTATAACTCTTGTCTTGAAATTATTTTTAATATCTCTCCTTCATGGTCTTAAAATTACCAATAGTTCCCATTTACCTCCTTAAAAATGACTTAGTTTCGACAATACATTGCATGATCACACTAAATATACCCACTTCTAGAATGTACACTAGTAGATGATATTAGATCTTTTCATCATTTCCTTCACTGGTGAATTTCTTTACTTATTAACTACATTAAAAATGATGAAAGAAACACAAATTACTCCATTTTATCTTCTGAATATCCTTATTTCCTTGTTTTTCCACCGTATTCACATACTAATGGTCAATACTGATCATGCAAAATTGCTTCCTCAAGCTGTTCACACTGAAAGCTTCTAAACTCCGGATGCTATTGAACGTCATAAAACATTGTATATTCAGCCCTCCCCATCTGTGGATTCTGCATCCATGGATACAACCAATCACAGATCTAAAATATTTGAGGCACCCAGGGAAGATGGCAGAAGAGTAAGACGTGGAGATCACCTTCCTCCCCACAGATACACCAGAAATACATCTACACGTGGAACAACTCCTACAGAACACCTACTGAAGGCTGGCAGAAGACCTCAGACCTCCCAAAAGTCAAGAAACTCCCCACGTACCTGGGTAGGGCAAAAGAAAAAACAGAGACAAAAGAATAGGGACGGCACCTGCACCAGTGGGAGGGAGCTGTGAAGGAGGAAAAGTTTCCACACACTAGGAAGCCCCTTCGTGGGCGGAGACTGTGGGAGGCGGAGGGGGGAGCTTCGAAGCCGCAGAGGAGTGCACAGCAACAGGGGTGCGGAGGGCAAAGAGGGGAGATTCCCGCACAGAGGATCGGTGCCGACCGGCACTCACCAGCCCAAGAGGCTTGTCTGCTCACCCGCCGGGGCGGGCGGGGCTGCGAGCTGAGGCTTGGGTTTCGGTTTCGGTCGGAGCGCAGGGAGAGGACTGGGGTTGGCGGCTTGAACATAGCCTGAAGGGGTTTAGTGCACCACGGCTAGCCGGGAGGGAGTCCGGGGAAAAGTCTGCACCTGCCGAACAGGCAAGAGACTTTTTCTTCCCTCTTTGTTTCCTGGTGCGCGAGGAGAGGGGTTTAAGAGCGCTGCTTAAAGGAACTCCAGAGACGGGCGCGAGCCACGGCTAAAAGCGCGGACCCCAGAGACGGGCGGGAGACGATAAGGCTGCTGCTGCCGCCACCAAGGGGCCTGTGTGCGAGCACAGGTCACTATCCACACCCCTCTTCTGCGGAGCCTGTGCAGCCCGCCACTGCCAGGTTCCCGGGATCCAGCGACAACTTCCCGAGGAGAACGCACAGCGGGCCTCAAGTTGGTGCAACGTCACGCCGGCCTCTGCCGCTGCAGGCCCGCCCCGCACGCACTGCCCCTCCCTCCGCCCCCGGCCTGAGTGCGCCAGAGCCCCCGAATCAGCGGCTCCTTTAACCCCGTCCTGTCTGAGCAAAAAACAGACGCCCTCCAGCGACCTACACGCAGTGGCAGGGCCAAATCCAAAGCTGAGCCCTGGGAGCTGTGAGAACAAAGAAGAGGAAGGGAAATCTCTCCCAGCAGCCTCAGAAGCAGCGGATTAAAGCTCCACAATCAACTTGATGCACCCTGCATCTGTGGAATACATGAACAGACAACGAGTCATCCCAAATTGAGGAGGTGGGCTTCGAGAGCAGGATCTATGATTTTTTCCCCTTTTCCTCTTTTTGTGAATGTGTATGTGTATTTTCTGTGTGAGATCTTGTCTGTATAGTTTTGCTTCCACCACTTGTCCTAGGGTTCTATCCGTCCATGTTTTTTTTAAATTTTTTTTCTTAATAATTAATTTTAATTTTTAATAACTTCATTATACTTTACCTTCGTTCTTTCTTTCTTTCTTTCTTTCTTTCTTTCTTTCTTTCCTTCCTTCCTTCCTTCCCTCCTTTAAACAACGCATCATCCCAAATTGAGGAGATTTTGTCTATATAGCTTTGCTCCCAACATTTGTCCTAAGGTTCTATCCGTCCCCTTTTTTTTTCCCTAAATAAGTATTTTTTAATTCAATAACTTTATTATACTTTATTTTATTTTACTGTATCTTCTTTCTGTCTGTCTTTTTTCCTTCTTTCCCTCCTTCCTTCCTCCCTCCCTCCCTCCCTTTCTTTCCTTCTTTCTTCCTTCTTTCCTTCCTTCCCTCCCTCCTTTCTTTCTTTCTTTCTTTCTTCATAATTCTACTAATTCTCTCTATTTTTTCTCTTTTATTCTGAGCCTTGTGGATGAAAGGCTCTTGGTGCTCCAGCCAGGAGTCAGGGCTCTGCCTCTGAGGTAGGAGAACCAACTTCAGGACACTGGTCAACAAGAGATCTCCCAGCTCCACATAATATCAAATGGTGAAAATCTCCCAGAGACCTCCATCTTAACACCAGCACCCAGCTTCACTCAACGACCAGCAAGCTACAGTGCTGGATAACCTATGCCAAACAACTAGCAAAACAGGAACACAACCCCACCCATTAGCAGAGAGGCTACCTAAAATCATAATAAGGCCACAGACACACCACCAGACGTGAACCTGCCCACTAGAGAGACAAGATCCAGTCTCATCCACCACAACACAGGCACTAGTCTCCTCCACCAGGAAGCCTACACAACCCACTGAACCAACATTAGCCACTGGAGACAGACATCAAAAACGGCGGGAACTACGAACCTGCAGCCTGCAAAAAGGAGACCCCAAACACAGTAAGATAAGCAAAACGAGAAGACAGAAAAACACACAGCAGATAAAGGAGCAAGATAAAAATGCACCAGACCTAACAAATGAAGAGGAAATAGGCAGTCTACCTGAAAAAGAATTCAGAATAATGATAGTAAGGATGATACGAAATCTTGGAAATAGAATGAACAAAATGCAAGAAACAGTTAACAAGGACCTAGAAGAACTAAAGATGAAACAAGCAACGATGAACAACACAATAAATGAAATTAAAAGTACTCTAGATGGGATCAATAGCAGAAGAACGGATAAGTGACCTGGAAGATAAAATAGTGGAAATAACTACTGCAGAGCAGAATAAAGAAAAAAGAATGAAAAGAACTGAGGACAGTCTCAGAGACCTCTGGGACAACATTAAATGCACCAACATTCAAATTATAGGGGTTCCAGAAGAAGAAGAGAAAAAGAAAGGGACTGAGAAAATATTTGAAGAGATTATAGTTGAAAACTTCCCTAATATGGAAAAGGAAATAGTTAATCAAGTCCAGGAAGCACAGAGAGTCCCATACAGGATAAATCCAAGGAGAAATACGCCAAGACACATATTAATCAAACTGTCAAAAGTTAAATACAAAGAAAGCATATTAAAAGCAGCCAGGGAAAAACAACAAATAACACACAAGGGAATCCCCATAAGGTTAACAGCTGATCTCCCAGCAGAAACCCTACAAGCCAGAAGGGAATGGCAGGACATACTGAAATGATGAAGGAGAAAAACCTGTAGCCAAGACTACTCTACCCAGCAAGGATCTCATTCAGATTTGATGGAGAAATTAAAACCTTTATAGACAAGCAAAAGCTGAGAGAGTTCAGCACCACCAAACAAGCTTTACAAAAAAGGCTAAAGGAACTTCGCTAGACAAGAAACACAAGAGAAGGAAAAGACCTATAATAACGAACCCAAAACAATCTAGAAAATGTGAATAGGAACATACATATCAATAATTACCTTAAATGTAAATGGACTAAATGCTCCCACCAAAAGACACAGATTGGCTGAATGGATACAAAAACAAGACCCTTATATATGCTGTCTACAAGAGACCCACTTCAGACCTAGAGACACATACAGACTGAAAGTAAGGAGATGGAAAAAGATATTCCATGCAAATGGAAACCAAAAGAAAGCTGGAGTAGCAATTCTCATATCAGAAAAAATAGACTTTAAAGTAAGGACTATTAGAAGAGACAAAGAAGGACACTACATAATGATCAAGGGATCAATCCAAGAAGAAGATATAACAATTGTAAATATTTATGCACCCAACATACGAGCACCTCAATACATAAGGCAAATACTAACAGCCATAAAAGGGGAAATTGACAATAACACATTCATAGTAGGGGACTTAAACACCCCACTTTCACCCATGGACCGATCATCCAAAATGAAAATAAATAAAGAAACACAAGCTTTAAATGACACATTAAACAAGATGGACTTAATTGATATTTATAGGACACTCCATCCAAAAACAACAGAATACACATTTTTCTCAAGTGTTCATGGAACATTCTCCAGAATAAATCATATCTTGGGTCACAAATCAAGCCTCGGTACATTTAAGAAAATTGAAATTGTATCAAGCATCTTTTCCGATCACAACGCCATGAGACTAGATAACAATTAGAGGAAAAGATCTGTAAAAAATACAAACACATGGAGGCTAAACAATACACTACTTAATAATGAAGTGATCACTGAAGAAATCAAAGAGGAAATAAAAAAATACCTAGAAGCAAATGACAATGGAGACACAATGACCCAAAACCTATGGGATGCAGCAAAAGCAGTTCTAAGGGGAAAGTTTATAGAAATACAAGCCCACCTTAAGAAGCAGGAAACATCTCGAATAAACAACCTAACCTTGCACCTCAAGCAATTAGAGAAAGAAGAACAAAACAAAACAAAACAAAAACTAGCAGAAGGAAAGAAATCATAAAAATCAGATCAGAAATAAATGAAAAAGAAATGAAGGAAACAATAGCAAAGATCAATAAAACTAAAAGCTGGTTCTTTGTGAAGATAAACAAAATAGATAAAGCACTAGCCAGCTCATCAAGAAAAATGGGAGAAGACTCAAATCATTAGAATTAGAAATGAAAAAGGAGAAGTAACAACGGACACTGCAGAAATAAAAAAGATCATGAGAGATTACTACAAGCAACTCTATGCCAATAAAATGGACAATCTGGAAGAAATGGACAAATTCTTAGAAATGCACAACCTGCCAAGACTGAATCAGGAAGAAATAGAGAATATGAACAGACCAATCACAAGCACTGAAATTGAAACTGTAATTAAAAATCTTCCAACAAAAAAAAGCCCAGGACCAGATGGCTTCACAGGCGAATTCTATCAAACATTTAGAGAAGAGCTAACACCTATCCTTCTCAAAATCTTCCAAAATACAGCAGAGGGATGAACACTCCCAAATTCCTTCTACGAGGCCACCATCACCTTGATACCAAAACCAGACAAGGATGTCACAAAGAAAGAAAACTACAGGCCAATATCACTGATGAACATAGATGCAAAAATCCTCAACAAAATACTAGCAAACAGAATCCAACAGCACATTAAAAGGATCATACATCATGATCAAGTGGGGTTTATTCCTGGAATGCAAGGATTCTTCGCAAATCTATCAATGTGATAAACCATATTAACAAATTGAAGGAGAAAAACCATATGATCATCTCAATAGATGCAGAGAAAGCTTTTGACAAAATTCAACACCCATTTATGATAAAAACCCTGCAGAAAGTAGGCATAGAGGGAACTTTCCTCAACATAATAAAGGCCATATATGACAAGCCCACAGCCAACATCATCCTCAGTGGTGAAAAACTGAAAGCGTTTCCACTAAGATCAGTAACAAGACAAGGTTGCCCACTTTCACCACTCTTATTCAACATAGTTTTGGAAGTTTTAGCCACAGCAATCAGAGAAGAAAAGGAAATAAAAGGAATCCAAATTGTAAAAGAAGAAGTAAAGCTGTCACTGTTTGCAGATGACATGATACTATACATAGAGAATCCTAAAGATACTACCAGAAAACTACTAGAGCTAATCAATGAATTTGGTAAAGTAGCAGGATACAAAATTAATGCACAGAAATCTCTGGCATTCCTATATACTAATGAAGAAAAATCTGAAATTGAAATCAAGAAAACACTCCCATTTACCATTGCAACAAAAAGAATAAAATATCTAGGAATAAACCTACCTAAGGAGAAAAAGGACCTGTATGCAGAAAATTATAAGACACTGATGAAAGAAATTAAAGATGATACAAATAGATGGAGAGATATACCATGTTCTTGGATTGGAAGAATCAACATTGTGAAAATGACTCTACTACCCAAAGCAATCTATAGATACAATGCAATCCCTATCAAACTTCCACTGGCATTTTTCACAGAACTAGAACAAAAAATTTCGCAATTTGTATGGAAACACAAAAGACCCCGAATAGCCAAAGCAATCTTGAGAATGAAAAAAGGAGCTGGAGGAATCAGGCTCCCTGACTTCAGACTGTACTACAAATCTACAGTAATCAAGACAGTATGGTACTGGCACAAAAACAGAAAGATAGATCAATGGAACAGGATAGAAAGCCCAGAGATAAACCCACGCACATATGGACACCTTATCTTTGATAAAGGTGGCAGGAATGTACAGTGGAGAAAGGACAGCCTCTTCAATAAGTGGTGCTGGGAAAACTGTACAGATACATGTAAAAGTATGAGATTAGATCAGTCCCTAACACCATACACAAAAATAAGCTCAAAAATGGTTTAAAGACCTAAATGTAAGGCCAGAAACTATCAAACTCTTAGAGGAAAACATAGGCAGAACACTCTATGACGAAAATCACAGCAAGATCCTTTCTGACCCACCTCCTAGAATAACGGAAATAAAAACAAAAGGAACCTAATGAAACTTCAAAGCTTTTGCACAGCAAAGGAAACCATAAACAAGACCAAAAGACAACCCTCAGAATGGGAGAAAATATTTGCAAATGAAGCAACTGACAAAGGATTAATCTCCAAAATTTACAAGCAGCTCATGCAGCTCAATAACAAAAAAACAAACAACCCTATCCAAAAATGGGTAGAAGACCTAAATAGACATTTCTCCAAAGAAGATATACAGACTGCCAACAAACACATGAAAGAATGCTCAACATCATTAATCATTAGAGAAATGCAAATCAAAACTACAATGAGATATCATCTCACACCAGTCAGAATGGCCATCATCAAAAAATCTAGAAACAATAAATGCTGGAGAGGGTGTGGAGAAAAGGGAACACTCTTGCACTGTTGGTAGGAATGTGAATTGGTTCAGCCACTATGTAGAACAGTATGGATGTTCCTTAGAAAACTACAAATAGAACTACCATATGACCCAGCAATCCCACTACTGGGCATATACCCTGAGAAAACCAAAATTCACAAATAGTCATGTACCAAAATGTTCATTGCAGCTCTATTTGCAATAGCCCAGAGATGGAAACAACCTAAGTTTCCATCATCGGATGAATGGATAAAGAAGATGTGGCACATATATACAATGGAATATTACTCAGCCATAAAAAGAAACGAAATTGAGCTATTTGTAATGAGGTGGATAGACCTAGAGTCTGTCATACAGAGTGAAGTAAGTCAGAAAGAGAAAGACAAATACCGTATGCTAACACATATATATGGAATTTAAGAAGAATAAAAAATGTCATGAAGAACCTAGGGGTAAGACAAGAATAAAGACACAGACCTACTGGAGAATGGACTTGAGGATATGGAGAGGGGGAAGGGTGAACTGTGACAGGGCGAGAGAGAGTCATGGACATATACACACTAACAAACCTAAGGTAGATAGCTAGTGGGAAGCAGCCGCATGACACAGCGATATCGGCTCGGTGCTTTGTGACCACCTGGAGGGGTGGGATAGGGAGGGTGGGAGGGACGGAGACACAAGAGGGAAGAGATATGGGAACATATGTATATGTATAACTGATTCACTTTGTTATAAAGCAGAAACTAACACACCATTGTAAAGCAATTATACCCCAATAAAGATGTTAAAAAAAAATTGAAAAAAAATTCCATTAAATTTCAAAAAGCAAAACTCAAATTTCCTTCATACCAACAAATATTTACATACATTTACACTGCATTAAGTATTGTAAGTGTTCTAGAGATGATTAAAAGTATACTAGAGGATGTGCATAGTTTACATGAAAATCTATGCCGTTTTATATAAGGGACATAAACATCTGTGGATTCTGCTATCCACAGAGAGTCCTAGAAACAATCACCCATAGATACTGAGGGACAACTATAGATTGTTACCATCATAAATTCTAATTATGCAAAAACGGTTGTGCTCTCAGGAATGCACTGTTGTCCCTTTTTTACCCAGGTTCAGACATCTCTCCTATTCTCTTCAGTAGCTCTTTCATATCTACACTAAACTACACAGATCATCAGACTGGCTTCTCACATCTGAGAGACACTGACTACCCCTGCAGTCATAGAGATGTAGCATATCTATGATCTCCTTTATACCCACTTACTTAGTGATACACATAATTTTACACCACAAGAGTCTTGTCACTTTAGAAAAAATATATATTATACTTCCACTTATTATTTGCAAGCATGTCATTCTCCCTGTCTTAATAACAATTCAAAGTCTGAACATACTGAAAAATCAACAACTCTTGGATTCATGAGAGATGAGAATACAAGGCAAATCACTGCTCCCATGTTTGAAGATATACACAGGTGAACATAGGGAGTCACGACTTACTGGAAACGAGACTCACAACTACAAACATCCATGGTAACTGGTGTTGGAGTAGGAAAATAGGAACTATAATTGATGAATTGTTGGAGACTCAATATGAACAATTTTGAGAGTTAAAATTCTCAGGGGCATCCTAGTCATAAAGGGGTCCCCACACTTTTATAAGTTTTACCATGTTGAGCTCCACCAGGTTACCACAGTAAATATTAGAGGGGAAAATAAAAAACAAAGCAAAACAAAAAAACCTTGTGGGGCTTCCCTGATGGTGCAGTGGTTGAGTCTGCCTGCCAATGCAGGGGACATGGGTTCATGCTCCGGTCTGGGAAGATCATGCCACTGAGTGGCTGGGCCCATGAGCCATGGCCACTGAGCCTCCGTGTCTGGAGCCTGTGCTCCACAACGGGAGAGGCCAAAAAAAAAAAAAAAAAAAAATCCTTGTGCTTCTGAAGGGAGCAGAAGAAAAGAGGCCAATTTAAAACATATTTAAAATACACCATAGTGCTCTGTTTTTCATGAGGTATTTCCTCAGGAATAATTAACCAGAGTCTAACTTGCCAAGATATTATCAGAGCCTAAATGACCTGGGGAAAGAGAAATACCCAACTAGACTCAGCTCTAGCTTTCCAAGTAAGAGAAGGAAAATACTTAACTCCAGTCAACTCTAGCCATTCTATCACACCTAAGAGGGAGAAAAAAACTGAGAAGCATTGTGAAGTTTACCTTCCAGAGTTATAGGCTAATTAAAAGTTTGAGACCCAATCATAAAACTATAGACCACTTCCCCTCCTCAACACCTAACCACCACATTACTAAAGGCCTCTATATACACAAGTTGCATTTACCTGGTACATTATATCTGGATATTGAAAAATAATTACAAGGCATAAAAAGGCAAAAACACAGCTTAAGGAGACAGAGCAAGCATCAGAAACAGAAATAACAGGGATGCTGGAATAATCAGACCAAGATTTCAAAACAACTGTGATTAATAAGCTAAGGACTCTAATGGATAAAGTAGACAGCATACAACAAGAGATGGGCAATGTAAACAGAGATAAAAATCTTATTAAAGAACCAGAAAGAAATGCTAGTGGTCAAAAATACTGTAACAAAAATGAAGAATGCCTTTGATCATCTTATTAGTAGACTGGACATGGATGAGGAAAGAATCTCTGAAACTGAGAATATCTCAATAGAATTCTACAAAATTGAAAAGCAAAGAGAATAAAGACTGTAAAAAAAGTGAGAACAGAATATTTGAGAACTGTGGGACAGCTACAAAAGGTGTAACATATGTGTATAGGAATATCAATCAGGAGAAGTAAAAGAGAAAGAAAAGGAAGAAATAGTTGAAGCAAAAATGAGAATTTTCTCAAATTAAGGCCAGAAACCAAACAACAGATTGGGAAACTCAGAGAACACCAAGAAAACAACATGTAGGCATATCATTTTCAATCTACAAAAATTAAAAATAAAGATACAATCCTGAAAGAAGCCAGAGGAAAATAATACCTTACCTATAGGGGAGCAAATATAAGAATTATGTCCAACTTCTCCTTGGAAACTATGCAAATAAAAAGAGAGTGGAGGGAAATATTTAAAGTGTTCAGAGGAAAAAAAGAAAGAAGAAAACATCAACATAGAATTCTGTAATTTGCAAAATTATCCTTCAAATGTTAAAAAGGAAATAAAGTATACTCTCAAACACACAAAAATTGAGAGAATTTGTTGCCAGTAGACCTTCCTTGAAAAAAATGTTAAATATTTTTTTTTTGGAAGAAGAAAATAATTTGTGTTAGAAGCTCACATTTTAAACACTAAAGAGAATGGAGGAAAGAATAAAAAGTAAAATAAAACTTTCATTCTCTTATTCTTAATTTAACTGATAACAGTTTCTTCAATATAATATTAGCAACAATCAATTCAATTCTGCATATATATTATGTGTGTATACATATACACATATAGATATATATACATACCTACTTATGTATACAAGTATATAAGTAAAATGAATGACAGCAATGATACAAGGGATGAAGTGTAAGATTATTTTGTTATTTTTAAGTACTTACACGTCCCTTGAAGAGGTAGAGTGTTATTTAAAAGTGGACTTGAAGTAGTTGTAAATGTCTATTGCAAGTGTAGGACAACATTTAAAAAGTAAAAACAAAACAAAAAACAGAAATATAACTGAAACTGATATGCCAAGAGAGGAAAGAAAATGGAATGATATAAAATGCTTAATTAAAAAGACAAAAGGCAGAGTTTTTTCAAGATGGTGGAGGAGTAGGAGAACGTGGAGTTTATCTCTCTTCACAAATGCATCAAGAATATATCTACTGATGGAACACTTCTCACAGAGCACCAGCTGAACACTAGCAGAAGACCTTGGACACCAGAAAGGACAGGAAAGATCCCCATGTAACCAGGTAAGATGAAAGAAAGAACAAGGGAAAAAGAAGAGGAGAGGAAGCAAGACAGGACCTATGCCCCTGTGGGGGGAGCTGAGGAAGAGGTGAAGTTCCTGCAACTGGGGAAGCCCCTTCACCAATGGGGAAATCACTTGGGACAGAAGGGGAGCATCTGAGGCTGTTGGTTGAGGGTGAAACAGCTGGTCTGGGGCAGACAGGAAAGAGTATGACCTACACAGATGGTCTGTGCCATGGCCCTGTACATCTCAGACTGGGACATGTGTCAACTGGTGTGCACGAAGGCAGGGAGCTGGAATGTGGGGATTGGAGAGCAAACCTGGGGAGAACACTGCAATTGGCTGCACGGAGACAGCCTGAGGGAATGGGAGAGAGGTAATCCACAACCAGGAAGGCTTATGGAGGAAACCCAGACTGCCACAGAAGCAAGGCACTACTGTTCAGTGATGTGCATGGGTAGAGCCACCATTGCAGCCTCTATCTCTCCACATGCCAGTCCCTGCCCCTCTAGACACTAGGAAAGGGCCCCACCAAGGCTAGTTCTCGTGCATCTGCTGCCAGACACTAGGAAAAGCCCCTACCGGGACTGGCCTTCTTGTTCCTGCTGCCAAGACCTAGGAAAGGTCCAAGCCAAGGCTGGCACACATGTGCCTGTCACTAGGCACTAGGAAAAGCCCCTACTGGGGCTGGCCTTCTTATGCCTGCTGCCGGGCACTAGGAAAGGTCACTTCCAGGGCTGATCCTCTCACAACAGCTGCCAGGCTCTAGGAAAGACTCCCACTAGGGCTGGATCTCTCATACCTGTGGCCACAGGCTTCCCCACACACCTCCTTACCAGCAGTGCTGGATCTCTCATAGCTGCCAAACCCCACACCATGAACCTGTAACCACTGGAGCTACCATGACCCTGGCAGCCATGCCCACTCTGCACCCTGTCCTAACTGGGGCAGATCCGACTGCTCCAGGGAAGCCTTGGGAGTAGATCCCTGAGGGTGGCCCACATGCAGAGGTGGGGCTAAAACCACAGCAGAGCCCCAGGGGCAGACAACTAAGGAAGAAGAATGAAAATCTATCTGTGCAGCTGCAAAAGCTGCAGATTAAATCCCCGTGACTGGCTTGGTAAACCCTGCATAAGTGGAATATCTGAATGGACAACTAGTGTTCCCACAATTGAGACTCATCTATGGGGACAAGTACATGAGAGAGTTGGGCCAGGTCAGAATCTGAGCTGCCTCCACAGTGTCCACAGTGGGTCCAGAGACCTACCTAGAGGTATTGGAGGGCCTCCTGGGGAGGTGGAGGTTGGCTGTGACTCACTGTGGGGGCAAGGACACTGACACTCCAGGAAAATATTATTATTACTTTTTAATGTTTTTTTCTGTTTTATTATTTTTATTATTTTTTTAATTAAAAAACTTTAAATATATTTTTCTTTCTATTTTTTTTTCTTTTTCTTTTTTTACTTCACTTTTTGCTGTTTTGTGTTTTTTCTTTGTTTTGTTATGGTTTGTTTTTAATTATTTTTATTGTTTTAGTGTTTGCTTTATGTGTTCTATGCTTATTTTAGTTTGCATTCAGCTTTTGTTTTGTTTCTGTTTTTTTTTAAATTTAGTTTATAATTGTTTGATTTCATTTCTGAGTACTTTTATTTGTCTGCTTATTACCTTGTATTTTTTTCTTTGTTTTTGCTTGGTTTTTTGTATGTGTGTGTGTTTCTTTGTTAGTTTTTGTTTTGTTTGTTTGGTTTTGCTTTTAACATTTATCTTGAGTTTTACTGTTCTGTTCATTTGTTTTCTTTTTTTCCTTTTTTAAACTGTTGTTACTGTTTGTTTGTTTTTGTGTTTGCTCTTTGTCGTTGGTTGTATTAGTCTGTTTGTTTTCTCCCCCCCTTACTTTTCTTATTTATTTATTTATTTTTGCCATACCATGTGACTTGTGAGGTTTTTGTTCCACAGCCAGGGATCAAGCCTCAGCCACTGGGGTTGGAGTGCCAAGTCCAGGATGCTGGAACACCAGAGAATTCCTGGCCCCAGGGAATATTAATTGGCAAGAGTTGTCCAGGATGTCTCCATCTCAACTCCAAGACCTGGCCTCACCCAACTGCCTGTAGGCTCCAGTGCTAGATGCCTCATGCCAAACAACAAGCAGGACAGGAACACAAACTCACGCATCAGCAGACAGGCCACCTAAAGACATACTAAGCTCACAGACACTCTAAAACACACCACCTGACATGGCACTACCCATCAGAAGGACATGATCCAGCTGCACCCACCAGAGCAGAGGCACCAGCCTCCCTCCTACCAGAGACCACCTCACCTACCAGGGGTAGATACCAGAAGCAAGAGGAAAAATAACCCTGCAGCCTGCAGAAAGAAGACCTCAAACACAGTAAGTTAGAAAAATGAGAACAATGAAATATGTTGCAGATGAAGGAGCAAGGTAAAAATGCACAAGACCAAATAAATGAACAGGAAATAGGCAATCTACCTGGAAAAGAATTCAGAGTAATGACTGTAAAGATGATACAAAATCTCAGAAACAGAATGGAGCCACAGACTGGATTGAGAAAATACAAAAAATGTTTGACAAAGACCTAGAAGAACTAAAAAACAAAGAAACAGTGATGAACAACACAACAACTGAAAGGAAAAATACACTAGAAGGAATCAATAGCAGGATAACAGAGGCAGAAGAACATATAAGTGAGCAAGAAGATAGAATGGTGGAAATAACTGCTGCAGAGAAGAATAAAGAAAAAAAAAGAAAAGAAATGAGGACAGTTTCAGAGACCTCTGGGACAAAAATAAGTTCACCAGCATTCAAATTATAGGGGTCCCAGCAGAAGAAGAGAAAGAGAAAGGGTCTGAAAATATTTGAAGAGATTATAGTTGAAAAATTCCCTAACATGGGGAAGGAAATAGCCACCCAAGTAAGGAAGTGCAGGGAGTGCCATACAGAATAAACCCAAGGAGAAACATGCTGAGACACATATTAATCTAACTAACAAAAACTAAATACAAAGAAAAAATATTAAAAGTAGCAAGGGAAAAGCAACAAATAGCATGCAAAGGAATACCCATAAGGCTATCAGCTGATTTTTAAGCAGGAACTCTGCAGGCAAGAATGGGGTGGCAGGATATGTTTAAAGTGATAAAAGGGAAAAACCAACAAACAAGATTACTCTATTCTTCAAGGATCTCATTCAGATTTGACAGAGAGATCAAAAGCTTTACAAACAAGCAAAAGCTAAGAAGATTCCACACTACCCAACCAGCTTTACAACAAATACTAAAGGAACTTCTCTAGGCGAGAAACATAAGAGAAGAAAAAGGACCTACAAAAACAAACCCAAAACAATGAAGAAAATGGGAATAGGAACATACGTATTGATAATTACCTTAAAGGTAAATGGATTAAATGCTCCAACCAAAAGACACAGACTGGCTGAATGGATACAAAATTAAAAGATCCATATATATGCTGTCTAGAAGAGACCCACTTCAGACCTAGGGGCACATACAGACTAAAAGTGAGGGGATGGAAAAAGGTATTCCATGCAAATGGAAGTCAAAAGAAAGCTGGAGTAGCAATACTCATATCAGATAAAATAGACTTTAAAAATAAAGACTGTTAAAAGAGGCAAGGAAGGACACTATATAATGAACAAGGATCAATCCAAGAAGAAGATATAACAATTGTAAATATTTATGTACACAACATAGGAGCACCACAATACATAAGGCAAATGTTAACCGCCATAAAAGGGGAAATTGACAAGAACACAAAAATAGTGAGGAACTTTAGCACCCCATTTACACCAATGGACAGATCATCCAGACAGAAAATTAGTAAGGAAACACAAGCCTTAAATGACACATTAGATCAGATAGATTTAATTGATATTTATAAGACATTCCATCCAAAAGAAGCAGAATACAATTTCTTTTCTAGTGCACATGGAACATTTTCTAGGACAATCACATCTTGGGTCATGAATCAAGCCTTGGTAAATTTAAGAAATTTGAAATTGTATCAAGCATCTTTTCCAGCCACAACACTGTGAGATTAGAAATCAATTACAGAAAAAAAAAACAACTGCAAAAAACACAAATACATGGAGGCTAAACAATATGCAACTAAATATCCAAGAGACCTGAAGAAATCAAAGAGGAAATATTAAAAAATGCCTAGAAACAAATGACAAGAAAAACGCAACAACCCAAAACCTATGGGATGCAGCAAAAGCAGTTCTAAGAGGAAAATTTACGCCAATACAATCCTTCCTCAGGAAACAAGAAAAATCTCAAATAAACAACCTAACCTTACACTTAAATCAACTAGAGAAAAAACAAACAAACAAAAAACCCCCAAAGTTAGTAGAAGCAAAGAAATCATAAAAATCAGACAAAGCAGAAATAATGAAATAGAAATGAAGAAAACAATAGTAAAGATCAATAAAACTAAAAGGTAGTTCTTAGAGAAGATAAGAAAGATTGATAAAACTTTAGCGAGACTCATCAAGAAAAAGAGGGAGAGGACTTAAATCAAGAAAATTAGAAATGAAAAGGGAGAATTTACAACAGACTCTGTAAAAAAACAAAGCATTATAAGAAACTACTAAAGCAACTATATGCAATAAAATGGACAACCTGGAAGAAATGGACAAATTCTCAGAAAAGTACAACCTTCCAAGACTGAACCAGGAAGAAATAGAAAATATGAACAGACCAATCACAAGCACTGAAATTGAAACTGTGATTAAAAATCTTCCAACAAACAGAAGTCCAGGACCAGATGGCCTCACAAGTGAATTCTATCAAACATGTAGGGAAGAACTAACAACTATCCTTTTCAAACTCCTCCAAAAATTTGCAGAGACAGCAACACTCCAAACTCATTCTACAAGGCCACCATCACAATGATACCAAAACCAGACAAAGATATCACAAAGAAAGAAAAGTATAGGCCAATATCTCTGATGAACATAGATGCAAAAATCCTGAACAAAATACTAGCAAACTAAATCCAACAAAACATTAAAAGCACCATATGCCATGATCAAGTGGGATTTATCCCAGGGATGCAAGGATTCTTCAATATATGCAAATCAATTAATGTGATACACAATATTAACAAGTTGAAGAATAAAAACCATATGATCATCCCAACAGATGCAGAAAAAGCTTTTGACAAAATTCAACATGGATTTATAGTAAAAACTCTCCAGAAAGTGGGCATAGAGGGAAGCTACCTCACCATAATAAAGGCCATATATGACAAACCGTCAGCAAACATCATTCTCAATGGTGAAAAACTGAAAGCATTTCCTCTAAGATCAGGAACAAGAAAAGGCTATCCACTCTCGCCACTATTATTCAACATAGTTTTGGAATTCCTAGCCACAGCAATCAGAGAAGAAAAAGAAATAAAAGGAATCCAAATTGGAAAAGAAGTGAAACTGTCACTGTTTGCAGATGACTTGATACCCTACACAGAAAATCCTAAAATGCCACCAGAAAACTACTAGAGCTAATCAATGAATTTAATAAAGTCTCAGGATACAAAATTAATACACAGAATTCTCTTTCATTCCTATACACTAAAAATGAAAAATCAGAAAGAGAAAGTAAGGAAACAATCCCATTCACCATTGCAAAGAAAGTATTAAATACTTAGGAATAAACCTACCTAAGGAGGCAAAACCTGTATGCAGAAAACTATATGATGCTGATGAAAGTAATCAAAGATGACACAAACAGATGGAGAGATATACCATGTTCTTGGATTGGAAGGATCAATATTGTGAAAATGACTATAATACCCAAAGCAATCTACAAATTCAATTCAATATGTACATTGTATCTGTATCAAATTACCAATGACTTTTTTCACAGAACTACAACAGAAAATTTTAAAATTTTTATGGAAACAAAAAGGACCCCAAACAGCTAAAGCAGTGCTGAGAATGAAAAACAGAGCTGGAGGAGTCAGGCACCCTAACTTCAGACTATATTACAAAGCTACAGTAATCAAGACAGTATGGTACTGTCACACACAAAAAAAGAAATATAGATCAGTGGAACAGGATAGAAAGCTCAGAGGTAAACCCACACACATATGGTCATCTAATCTATGACAAAAGAGTCAAGAACATACAATGGAGAATAGACAGGCTCTTCAATAAGTGGTCCTGGGAAAACTGGACAGCCTCATGTAAAAAAAATGAAATCAGAACACTCCCTAACACTGTACTCAAAAATAAACTAAAAATGGATTAAAGACCTAAATGTAAGGCCAGACACTATAAGACTCTTAGAGGAAAACATAGGTAGAACCCTCTTTGATATAAACCACAGCAGGATCTTTTTTGACCCATCTCCTAGAGTAATGAAAATAAAAACAAAACTTAAAAAATGGGACCCAATGAAACTTAAATGCTTTTGAACAACAAAGGAAACCATAAACAAGATGAAAAGACAACCCTCAGATGGGAGAAAATATTTACAAACAAAGCAACTGACAAAGGATTAATCTCCAAAATATACAAACACATACAGCTCAAGATCAGAAAATCAAAGAACCCAATCAAAAAATTGGCAGACGATCTAAATAGACATTTCTCCAAAGAAGACATACAGATGGCCAAAAAGCACATGAAAAGATGCTCACCTTCGCTGATTACTAGAGAAATGCAAATCAAAACTACAGTGAGGTATCACCTCACTCCAGTCAGAATGGCCATCATTAAAAATACTACAAATAATAAATGCTGGAGAGGGTGTGGAGAAAATGGAACCCTCTTGCACTGTTGGTGGGAATGTAAATTGATACAGCCACTATGGAGAACAATATGGAGGTTCCTTAAAAATACTACGCATAGGACTATCACATGATCCAGCAATCCCACTTCTCAGCATATACCCAGAGAAACCATATTTCAAAAAGACATATGCACCTCAATGTTCATTGCAGCACTATTTACAATAGCCAGGTAATGGAAGCAACCTAAATGTCCATCAACAGAGTAATGGATAAAGATGATGTGGTACATATGGAATATTACTATGCCATAAAAGGGATGAAATTGGGTCATTTGTAAGATGTAGATGGAAATAAAGACTGTCACACAGAATGAAATAAGTCAGAAAGAGGAAAACAAATCTCATATAATAACACATATATGTGGAATCTAGCAAAATCGTATAGATGATCTTATTTGCAAACAAAATAGAGACACAGATGTAGAGGACAAACGTATGGACACCAAGTTGGGAAAGGAGGTTTGAGATGAATTGGGAGATTGGGATTGACATATATACACTATTAGTACTATGTATAAAATAGATAACTAATGAGAACCTACTGTATAGCACAGGGAACTCTACTCAATGCTCTGTGGTGATGTAAATGGGAAGGAAGTCCAAAAAAGAGAAGATATATGTATACTTATAACTGATTCACTTTGCTGTATACTATTAACTAACACAACATTGTAAAGCAACTATACTCCAATAAAAATTAATTTAAAAATGACAAAAGGCAAAATAAAAGAAACAGAGAAGTAGGGCAAAAAAATTGTAAAACAGTAACAAATGTGGTAAATATGAATTCAAATATCTAAATAATCATTTAGAATGTCAACTATTTAAAGACCAATTAACAGGCAGAGGTTTCTGGAGTGGATCCAAAAACAGGATCCACTTTGTGTATAAAGAAATATAAAGATTAAATGCAAAAGGATGAAGTATAATATATAATGTTAAAAGTAGTCAAAATAAAGCAGGAGGAGCTATATTAAATTCTGACAGAACGGACCTTAAAGCAAGGAAATTTCTCAGGGATCAAGTAGGGAATTACTTAAGGATAATTGTATCAGTTAAGCAAGAAACAACAATTCTTAATGTGCAAATACCTAACAACAGAGCCTCAAACTATGGGAGGCATAAACTGGTGGAAATTCCAGGAGAAATAGATGAATCCATTACAGCACAATACACATTCCTCTCCATCTCACATGGAATGTTCATCAAAATGACCACATTCTGGACCACAAAACATAACTTACTTATTAAAAAAAATCATATAAGGTCTGCTATGAAAATACAATGTAATTAAACTAGAAATCAATAACCAAAATGTAAAAGGAAAATATTGAAAATTGTGGAGATTAAATAAATTAAGTTTAATAATTAATTAAATTTTAAGATAAAGTTTTAAATATTTTGAATTAAATTGAATAACAATAGGGGCCTGGATCAAGATAGCAGAGTAGGAAGATCCTAAGCTTACCCCCTCCCACAGATACAGCAAAACTAACACAGCAAATAGAAAAACTATCTCTGAGAACAACTAGAAGAGCAGCAAAACAGATTTTCTACAACAAAAGATATAAAGAAAATACCACACTGAAAAACATAAAAGACAAGAGATATCATCTATCTAAAATCCATACTGCCTGTGTAGGACCAACAAGTGAGAGGGAGAATAGAACCACAGAACTCCCCTGGAGGAGTGAGGGAAGTTGGGCTCCCCAATATTGAGCACCTGATCCAGAAAAACAAGCACGTATAATGTCTGGCTTTGAAAACCAGTGGGGTTTACATCTGGGAGAGCCTCAGTGGCATAGTGAGACTCTCTTTCGAAAGGCTCATGCAAAACTCACTAGATATGAGTTCCAGTACAGAGGCAGCAAGTTGAAAAGTACCTGGGTCCTATAAGGAGGAGATTCATTGCCTGGACCTAGTGGAACATTCTCAAGGAATAGAAGCACTGGTGGGTCCTCGTTTTTGTTTTTGTTTTTTTAATCTCTCCTTCCTCCTATCTGATCCAGTGATGCCATTTCTATCACTCCATAAAACTGGCTAAACTATTGCAACCCACCCCAAAGTCCCCATGAGGACCAGACCCGCCCACTCCACCTCTCTGGTTGATCTCACCAAAATGGCTTTACCCACCCCATACATCAGTCAGCCCTGACACAAACAAGCGTTCCTCAAAAGTGACTCCCATTCCAAGGATCTAACCCTGTCCCTGACCATCAACAGATGGAAAGTGAAGTGATAAAGAAAGATATTCCATGCAAATGAAAACAAAGAAAACCTGGGGTAGAAATATTTATTTGAGACAAAATGGACTTTAAAACAAAGACTGTAAAAAGAGAGAAAGAAGGGAATCATAAAATTATAAAGGGATCAATCCAACAAGAGAATATAACAGTTGCAAATATCTATGTACCCAACAGAAATACATAAAGAAAATATTAACAGGTATAAAGGAAGATATTGACAGTAAGGCAATAAAAGTTGCTGACATTACACCTATTATATCAATACATAAATCATCCAGGCATAAAATCAATACAAAATTATCAAATGTGAATGATACATTAGACCAGATGTAATAGATATATATAGAACAGTACACTGAGAAACAGTAGAATACACATTCTTTTAAAGTGCACATGGAATATTCTCCAATATAGATCTTATGCTAGGCCACAAAAGAAGTCTCAGTAAGTTTAAGAAGTTTGAAATCATACAAAGCATCTTTTCTGACCACAAAAGTTAAAACTAGAAATAAATTACAAGAAAACTAGAATAGAAACACAGGGAGGTTAAACATACTACTAAACAAAAAAATAGTCAATGAAGAAATCAAAGAGGAAATCAAAAAAATACTTTGAGATAAATGAAACTGGAAACACAGTATTCCAAAGTCTATGGGATACAGCAAAAGTAGTATTAAAAGGGATGTTTACAGTGATACAGACCTACTTTAGAAAACAAGAAAAATATCAAATAAAAAATCTAAACTTACACCAAATGTAAGTAGAAAAATAAGAACAAAAAAGCCCAAAGTTAGTACATGTAAGGAATTAATAGATGAGAGTGGAAATATATAAAAGAGACTAAAAAGTATACAATAGAAAAATTCAATAAAACTAAAGACTGTTTCTTTGAAAAGATAAACAAAATTAATAAAACTTTAGCCACATTTATCAATAAAAAGATGTCTCAAACAAATAAACTTTGAAATTAAAGGGACAAGTTACAACTGACACCACAGAAACACAAAGCATCATAAGAAGTTACTATGAACGATTATATGCCAAAAAATTGGACAACCTAGAAGAAATGGATAAGCTCTTAGAAGCCATCTTCCAAGACTGAATTATGAAGAATTAGAAAATATGAACAAAGCGAGTAGAATCAGTAAAAAAAAAAAAATAATAATCTCCCAACAAACAAAAGACTAGGGCAAGATTGCTTCACAAGTGAATTCTACTACACTTTTAAAGAAGAGTTAAATGTTAGAGTTAAATGAGTTAAATGTAAAGATTTGCCTATCCTTAAATTATTCCAAAAACTTAAAGAGAAAGGAATGCTTACAAACTCATTCTATGAGGCCAGCATTACCCTACACCAAAGCCGGATAAAGCCATTACAGAAAAAGGAAATTACAGGCCATTATCCCTGATAAACATAAATGCAAAAATCCTCAAAAAAATATTAGCAAATTGAATTCAACAATACTTTATAAGGATCATACACCATGACTAAGTGGGATTTATTCCAGATAGCAGTACTCCCAGATTGATTCATATACTGTATGTAATCCCTATCAAAGTCCCATTTGCCTATTTTTAATAAATGTACAAGGAACCCTTAAAAGCCAATGCCATCTTGAAATAGAACAGAGTTGGAGAACTCACACTTAATTTCAAAATTTACTCCAAAGCTACAATAATCAAAACTGTGTGTGGCCAGTGTAAAGATAGACATATTGATCAATGGAATAGAATTCAGACTTTAGACATGAACTCATAGATTTCTGGTCAATTGCTTTTTGTCTAGGGTGCCAAAACTATTCAACTGGAATGGTCTTTGCAGCAATGGCAATGTAACAACTGGATATTTGCATGCAAAGTAATGAAGACAGAATCCTACTTTATACCACATTTAAAAGGTAAGTCAAAATAGATCAAGTATCGAAATGTAAGGGCTAGAACTATAAAGTTCTTTGACATGAATATAGGTATAAATAAATCTTCATGACCTTGGAATAGGTACTTTTTTTTTGGTACTTGTTTTTAAAATATGAAAACAAAAGCAGTAAAACTTCAGTAAACTGAAGTTCCTCACAATTAAAATTTTTCCATGTCAAAGTACATTATCAAGAAAGATGGGGGCTTCCGTGGTGGTGCAGTGGTTGTGAGTCCGCCTGCCGATGCAGGGGACATGGGTTCGTACCCCAATCCGGGAGGATCCCACATGCCGCAGAGCAGCTGGGCCCGTGAGCCATGGCCACTGAGCCTGCACGTCTGGAGCCTGTGCTCCGCAATGGGAGAGGTCACGACAGTGAGAGGCCCATATACCACACACACACAAAAAAAAAAGAAAGAAAGAAAGAAAGAAGATAGACCTCCTAATAAGAAAAACTATTTAAAAATATTTTAACAGCTAAGAGTTTAGTATCTAGGATGTATAATGAATCCTTAAAACTCAGTAGTAAAAACATCAGTAACTCATTTAATAAATGGACATAAAACTTTTCTTCAAAGAAGATATACAAATGGTCAGTAAATGTGTGAAGAAATGCTCAATATCATTACTACTGGGGAAATGCAAATAAAAACCACAATAAGATACCACTTCACATCCACTAGTTTGCCTATAATAATATTTAAAATATTATTTTAAATAAAAATAAGAAATGGAGAAAAAAATAGTATTGGAGAGGATATAGAGAAATTGTAATCTTCATCTACAGGTGATAGGAATGTAAAATGGTGCAGCCATTTTGAAAAATAGTTTGGCTATTCCTCACATAATTAAACATAGAGTAACCATATGACCCAACATGTTCACTCCAAGATATATATCAAAGAGAAGTGAAAACATGTTTATACAAAAAATTGTGCATGAATTTCATAGAAACATTACTTCTACAAGCAGAAAAATCAAAATGTCTATCAACTGATGAAAGTATAAACAAGTCTAGTATATCCATACAATAGAATATTTACCCTTAAAAAGAAATTAAGTAATGATACATATAACAGCATGAATGCACCTTCAAAACATTATGCTAACTGAAAGAAGCCAGACACAAAAGGCCACACATGGTATGACTGCATTTATATAAAATGTCCAGAATAGGAAAAACCACAGAGACAAAAAATAGACTAGAGGCTTCCAATTGACAGAGGAAGGAGAGAATTGCAACTGACTGTTAACAGGTCTGGGGTTTATTTTTGGGGTTGTGGAAATGTTCTTGAATTTGGTAGTGATGATGGTTGTGCAACTCTGTGAACATACAAAAATCACTAAATTGTACACTTGAAAATTGTTAAATTGGTGAATTTTATGTCATGAGAATTTTATCTCAAAAAACTCTTAAACAGAGGAAATTATTTAAAAATAAAGGTGAGGGCTTCCCTGGTGGCTCAGTGGTTGGGAGTCCACATGCCGATGCGGGGGACGCGGGTTCATGCCCCGGTCTGGGAGGATCTCACGTGCCACAGAGTGTCTGGGCCTGTGGGCCATGGCTGCTGGGCCTGTGCATCCAGAGTCTGTGCTCTGCGACAGGAGAGTCTACAGCAGTGAGAGGCCCGTGTACCGCAAAAAAATAAATAAAATAAAATAAATAAAGGTGAAGCAAATAGGTTTTCTAAAACAAAAGATGAGAAAATCCACTGTCAGTAGACATTCTCTATAAGAATTACTAGAGGAGGTCTTCAGACTGTAAGAAAATAACCTCAGCTAAAAACATTAAACTATAGAAAGAAAAGAAGTCAGTGTCATGGATAAATATGTGAACAAATATGAAAGATATTGACTATTAAAAACAAATACAATAAAACATCTTGTGAGATGTAGAAGTAATGTAGAAATAAAATAATTGACCAAAAGACAAATAACCAAAGCCAAGATTGGAGCTTTAAAAATGCAATTAATTTTTAAAACTGTTTTAAAGTTCTTACTTTTGGGGAAAACAATTTAAGTACTAACTGAAGACAGACTATAGTAAGTCAAGATGCATATTCAAACACCTGGTGTGACCAATTAGGAACCATACAAAAATACAAAATTTAAAATGTGATTTAAAACTAACTGGAGAATTAAAAATGCTTAATTATGCCAAAAGAATAGAATAAAACAGAATTAAAGAATAACTAATAGGGCCTCCCTAGTGGCGCAGTGGTTGAGAGTCTGCCTGTCGATGCAGGGGACACGGGTTCATGCCCCAGTCTGGGAAGATCCCACATGCCACGGAGCGGCTGGGCCCATGAGCCATGGCTGCTAAGCCTGCACATCCAGAGCCTGTGCTCCACAACGGGAGAGGCCACAACAGTGAGAGGCCCGTGTACCGCAAAAAAAAAAAAAAAAAAGAATAAATAATAGGCAACAGAAGATAAATAGAAACATGAAAGACATAAGCCAAACTACATCAGATATTAAATTACATGTAAATGGAATAAACACTCCAATTGAAGGCAAAGATTATCAATTGTAATAAAATAACAATGCATCTCTATGTTATTTGCATCTGAAATATTTCCAATATAAAGATACAAAATGATGAAATGTAAAAATATGGAGGAACATACACCATAGAAATACTAATCCTAAAATATTTGTGTAGGTCCCTTAAAATCAGGCAAATTAAATCTTAAGGCAAGACATACTACTAGACAAAAATAATGCTTTATTGTGACTTTTGTCAATTCAATTAGATGGTGAAGCAGTTCTAAATTTGTATGTACCTAAAAAAGTTTCAAAATCTAGAAGTCAAAATTTTACAAAATTAACAGGGAATAAATAGGCAAATCAGAGTTGATATTAACACACTTCTCTCAGTAACTAATAAGGACATTTTTCTTTAGATAACCTATAACATGTGTATTATAGTTTATATCGGGATTAGTCATAGTGACTTTGAATCCCCAGTACCTTGAAAATATTAGAGCCTATTACATATAATTGTTGGGAATATCAAATAAGTATGCTAGGCAGATTTCTAAGATAGTCCCATGATAGCACCCTGGTATTATACCCCTTATAATCCATAAGTGTGAGTGGGGTCCGTGACTTGCTTCTAATCAATAGAATATAGTGACAGTAATGGATGCCCCTCTTTGATTAAGCTATTTTTATGGCAGAGGAAAATGTGACATTACTCCCTTGATTAGGTTATATTTTAAGACAATGGTGATGGGATGTTTCTAGCATTATTGTTTTATAAGACTCTATCTTAGAAAACAGAATTCAAGGTATTCTTTCTGTCTTAGAGGGAGTAAGTTTCTATGTCATGAGAATGTCATATGGCAAAGAGCTGTATGTTCATCCTCAGGGACTGAGAAAGCCGTCCATCTGAAATACAGCAAGAAAACCTGTACTCGTCCCTACAACTATAGGGAAATGAATTCTGTCAATAATCTGTGGGAGCTTGGAAGGGTATCATTCCCCAGTCAACACTCTAGGTGAAAACACAACCCAATAAATACATAGCCTTCTGTAAGCCTCAGTAGCAAACCCAGATAAGCTCTGCCCCAACTTCTGACCTTCAAAAACTGAAAGATAAAAAATGTTTGTTGTTTTCAGTCTTAAGCTGCTGAATGTGTGCTAATTTGTTAGCTGTAATAGAAAATGGATACAATTTAATTACTCTAGAAAATGTATTTCCTTATCCTGACTGGTAGGTAGGCACTCAATGTCATTTTAATTGTGTCTTATCAACTTCTGTTTCTCACTATATACAATTATTATATCTTAAACATAAATAACACAATATAAGCCTTCCAGTTGAAAAATGCACATCACATCTATATAGCAAGATAGGTAGTCATATACCTAAAAGAGAAAGAAGAGTGAGAAGAGACAAATAAATCAGGAAAAACAAACACATTAATAATTTTGAATTTTCTTTAAAAAATCTATCACTACCTCACAAATATTTATGATTCATGCACTTGAAGAATATAGTGAAATATTATTCTCTTCCTAGGTTATGAAGAACCTGATGACTTTTCTGAGCTCATCTTTTTTCCCTTTAAAATAGCCTCCCTTGCTCCTACCATACTAGCTTCATTTTAGCACCTTGAACCTGTTAATCGTGTTCTCTACTCAGGGCTTTTGTATCCTCTCTGGTTGGAATTTTTTTTGTTGCTAGCTTCATGGCATTCAAATCTCAGCTTAAGTTACTATCTCAAAATGGATTTCTCCTCTCCTTATTCAAGTCCTAAAATCACCATCTATCATTCTCTGTTTCATCTCTGCCTAAACATTTTTAGTGATTTTTAATTTTTTTTTAATTTTATTATTATTATTTTTTTGTGGTACGTGAGCTTCTCACTGTTGTGACCTCTCCCATTGTGGAGAACAGGCTCCGGACGCACAGGCTCAGCGGCCATGGCTCACGGGCCCAGCTGCTCCACGGCATGTGGGATCTTCCCAGACCGGGCCACGAGCCTGTGTCCCCTGCATCAGCAGGTGGACTCTCAACCACTGTGCCACCAGGGAAGCCCTTTTTTTTATTTTTGAGAGTTTTTTTTTTCCATAATCCCCTAATGGAATTTACATTGAAAGAGTAGGAACATTCTCTGTCTCATTTCTCACTATACCCCAGTACCTAGAATATATCATGACCCGTAATAGGTGCTCAGTAAATACCATAAGAATTGGTGAATTTAAAAGAAAAACTACTAGATTTTTATTCTTCCTTTGAACTAGGCCCTTCTTAGCCTAGTTTGAAAAGACAATTCTATATTCAGAGTTATCAGTGTTTTCCATTATACTGTATTTTGTTCTATAACTTTGAATTTTCATGCTGTCTTTGTTATTAATAATTTTAAAGTAGCACTCAGAAAAATATTACTGCATTTAAAGTTTGTTTTTTAAACTCTAATAATATGTTTACGAATACTATGTATACTGCTCAAAAAGTGACTTCAAATTTATTAGACCAGGACCCAATTTTGAGAGAGTTGACAAAGAAATAGGTGTTTGATTCTACTATAGTTTAAAATATCTTTCTTGTTATTTGACTGTTGCTCATAGAGTGTTTTCATTTATTGCATTCATTTCTAACATCATGTAAGCTCTGGTACTGAATTAATTATTTGTTCTTTTATTTATCCCAGTGAATTTTATGTGATTATAAAAGATTAATTTGATCTTGTTCAAGTAAATTATGATTTTCCACAGGGTTATCTTTTAAATTATGTCCTCTGTGTTATTTGCATATTTGTATTAGAATTATTTTTAGGACTTGAGTTGTGAATTATTACTGTTTCATGCATTAAAAAATTTTATCTGTGCCACACTGAAGATGTAAATATAAATTCCTATCATGAACTATATTCAAATATGATTTTTATAAACACCTAAAGATTGAAATTATATTTAAATTAACATGAATGCTCTCTTAGCATCCAAGAACACAAGCACTCTTTTTTGACTTAGTTTTGTGATAACACAAAGAAAAGGCCTAATAATTGATAGAACTTATCTTTCTGTCCATTTTGACATACTTATATTAATAGACTAATAATATTTGACATGGACCAATGATAATGCATGCATTTGCAACATTCTGAAATAACAGAACAATCATTTATTAGATTTTGAAGTTTCAAAGTATTTAAATTACTGTGCCACACCACAGTATATCATATGGCCCGTGAATACTACTTTCCTATGAAACACTGCTAAAATTTCAGGAAAAGAGATATTCTTATCTCTCTATTCCCAGGACATGGATCTTGTTTGGATCATGCCCCATACCCAGTGAGGGAAAAGAAGTTAAAGCAACTGACCTGTGACCTATTTATTTCTCAATACTGTGGCTTCAGAGAGAGGACTAGGAGAGGTTTGATCTCAATTTTTATAAACATGATCACTGGAACTTCTGAAAAGTAGACCAATGATATGTACAAGAAAGTATGCTTTCCTATGTAATGCTTTTAGTACTGGTTTAACATTGGTTATTTCAAACAAACCTAGAAAATATTGATTTGTGAGATATGATTCCCTATAAAATGTCACATAATCTATGCTACTATTTGACGTACAAAATGGAGATATTTTATAAACTAAACATTCCATGACAATACTCTCGTCTAGAGACCTGTGTTTGGTTTAAGAACAAGAGACCTTGGGAGCTGCCTTCACTATCCCAGACATTCTCTCTGCTTTTCCTCTGTTTCTTAATTGCTTATCTTCATGAAATTATTAGTAAAACTTGATATTGAGTAAGATATTTGACTCATGTGATTCTGAGTTTATAATACTATTGAGTTTGTCAGCTCACCCAGTTTCTACTCCTAGGAACGTTGACAAGAAAGCAGAGGAATCAAGTTGTGGTACCATAGCAGTCATAATCTCAGGATAGTCTCATCTATATCTGTCTATTCCAAGGGGAAAATAAGGTAGAGACATAAAAACCCAGATCACCTCACAATAGCCTTTCTTCTTTCTGCCTTTGCTCACTCCCTCAATTTCTTTCCTTCCTTCTTTCCTACAAATTTTACAGTTGTAGCTGTTTATTAGTTGTAAGTAACATGAAAAAGGCCACATCAGAAACATTCTCATAATCAAATTACTCCCCAGAAAAATGCCTACAACTTGTATGTAACCTACTTTGAGTATCTTACACACAGGCATGTGTGCATGCACTCTCTCTCTCTCTCTCTCTCTCTCTCACACACACACACACACACATAGTAAATATGTGACTTCATTTATGTAAATAGGATCATAGTCTATATTTTGTATTTATGACTTGCTATTTTTCACAATGCATTTAACAAAATGTATCAGAAATTTATTTCTCCCATTAAATTCTCATTTTCTTTTTCTCACTAACACTTTTTCCCTCACAACTTGTCATTGGGCATAGTATTCCATAGAACACTGTAATGCTGGACCTTCTTTTATTTAATAATGCCCAAATTATTAAAATAGAAGATTGTTTCCAGTTTTCCTGTGTAACAAAAAACTGCTACAATGACCATTACTGTAAATATAAACCGGTCCTTATAACAGAAGATATTATCATAATGATAATTTTTATGTTTATTCACAAATTAATATCTACTTTTGTTGAAATTTCCTTCTCCTTAATTCCTACTCTATTCTCTATGTAATTTATATCATTAGTAGCCATTTTAAATTTTTTTAGTTTATATATTTTCCCATTTGTCATGGGATTATTTTATTTATTGAATGGTAGCACGGTAATCCATTTCTTGTTTTTTTATTCTTTAATTTTTATTGAAGTACATTTGATTTACAATATTATGTTTGTTTCAGATATACAGCATAGTGATTCAGTATTTTTATAGATTATACTCCATTAAAAGTTTTACAAAATATTGGTTATGACTCCCTATGCTGTACAATATATCTTTGTGCTTATCTAATTTATACAAAGTAGTTTGTATCTCTTAATCCCATATCCCAATCTTGTACCTCCCCCTTTCCCACTCATAGCTACTAGCTTGTTTTGAATATCTGTGAGTCTGTTTCTATTTTGCTATATGTATTCATTTTAGTTTTTAGATTCCACATAGAAGTGATATTGTACAGTATTTATCTTTCTCTGTCTGACTTATTTGACTCAGCATAATATTTCTAGGTCAATCCACTTGGCTACAAATGGTAGAATTTCATTCCTTTTTATAGCTGAATAATATTCCAGTGTGTGTGTGTGTGTGTGTGTGTGTGTGTGTGTGTGTGTGTGCCACATTGTTATCCATTCATCTGTTGATGGACACTTAGTTTGCTTCCATATCTTGGCTATTATAAATAGTGCTGCTCTGAACATTGGAGTGCATGTATCTTTCTGAATTAGTGTTTTTGGTTTTTCCAGATATATACTCAAGAGTGTAACTGCTGGATCATATAGTACTACAAAGCTGCAGTACTCAAAATAGCATGGTACTGGCACACACACAAAAAGACACAAAGATCAATGAAACAGAATAGAGAGATCAGAAATAAATTCATAAACCTATGGTCAATGAAGTAAGACCATAGGTTTACTCTAAGACAATGAAGCAAGAATATACAATGGAGAAAAGACAGTCTCTTCAATAAGTGGTGCTGGAAAAACTGGACAGCTACATGTAAAACAATGAGATTAGAACATTTCCTCACACCATATACAAAAATAAATTTAAAATGGATTAAAGACCTTAACCTGAAACCACAAAACTCCTAGAAGAGAACATAGGCAGAACACTGGGACATAAATTGCAGCAATGTTTTATTTTTGGTTTGTTTGTTTGGTTGGTTGTTTTTGGACCTGTGTCCTAAGGCAAAAGGAATAAAAGCAAAAATAAACAAATGGAACCCAATTAAACTTGAAAACTTTTGCTACTGAATGGGAGAAAATATTTGCAAATAATATGACTAAAAATATATATAAGCGTTCATAAACTCAATATGAAAACAGCAAGCAACCCAATCAAAAAATTGGCATAAGACCTGAATAGACATTTTTCCAAAGAAGATATAAAAATGGCTAACAGGCACATGAAAAGATACTCAGTATCACTAATTATTAGAGAAATGCAAATCAAAACAACGAGATATCACCTCTCAGAATGGCTATCATCAAAAAGTCTACAAATAACAAATGTTGGCAAGGATGTAGAGGGAACACTGATACACTGTTGGTTGGGATGTAAGTTAGTGCAGTCACTAAGGAAAACAGTATGGAAATGTCTCAAAAAACTAAAAAATAGAACTACCATATGAGCCAGGAATTCCATTTCTTGTTATTAATGTATCAAATTTGTTGATAATTCAATTGTTTTATACCTTTGCATGATGTTTCATTTTACACAATTTATTAGTTCTTATGTACTCATATAAGTACATTTTTTTCTTGATAGTCTTCATTTTTATATGCTTAGGAAGGTAATTTTCACTTATATATTATAAAATTATTCTTTTCTGTTTTCTTCTATAATGTCTATAATTATATTTTCTACATATAATCAACCTGGAATTTATTTTGTATATGAATTTGGAATTTTCTTTGATTTTATTTTGCTCCAAATAAATTATGAAATATTTCATCATTATTTATTGCAGATCCATTAGCTATTCCTTAGAAATGCTGGCTATATTATATGATATCACATTTTGATTTACACTCACATTGATTTTCATATCACCTGCCAAAACACAGTATCTTGTACAAGCATGCATTTGTTGATTAGAATTTTAAACTGAAGGAATATTTTGAATGAAAATATGAAGGTCTGATAATGTGGATTACTTAATCTATAATTGTAACTAAGCTCAATTAAGAACATCTATTAGTATAATTAGAATATTTGCTTCCATGTTATTGTTCATATTGTTTGAACTACCTAAAATATATTTCATGCCTTTTTACTACTGAACCAAATTTATGTCCTACAAAATCTTATATATACTCTACCTTTCTCTGAAGTTCACAAAAATTTGCTTGTGAATTATGATGTTATTTTCCAGCTGTTTCCATCTCCCTGGTTGGCTTTAAAACTAAGATAGTAACTTTACTTCTCTGAATCATCACAGCCCTATGATGTTAGAAATAGAATTTCGGAAAACAGAAGAGAGCTTTTTCCTCCTCTAAGCAGTTATTTGTCCATTTTTACCAGGACATGTAACCTAAAATTCTGTCAATAAAATGTGTTATGACTAAAATATTTTGATACCATTTTGGAATCAACAGTGTAATTTTATAGCATTATTAGCTAGAGCTAGGTATAAATATGCCAAAGTTTACAAATGGAATTGAATAATTTAAGATTCTGCCATGATTTTAGAAACATCTATTTGAATTTTTGGATATAAAAATTAATTTATGTAAACATTAACCATTGCAAATATGTGTACTGAGACCCATATTGGAAGACATCTATTTAAATAACATAATATCTAATTAGCCATGGAACTAATCTATGAATAGTTCTATTCATATAATATGAAGTTCTCATGTTGCTTTACAGTCAATAATCCACATGTAAAGCTAACAACGATTCTGATTTTTATGAAATATAGAATAATTTTGCCTGAATTTGAACTGCGTATATAAATGAAATTATGCATTATGTAGTACTTGATGTGTTTTTTTTCCACTTATCATTATACTTTTATCTGTCATAATATGGGTTTTTAAGCATGGCAGTAGATCAATATTACTGCCATTTAGGAGTCCATATATACATAACACATTTTATTTATTCTTGTATTAATGGACATTTGATTGTTCTTAATTTTTAGCAATTATGACTATGTATAAATTTATTGTTTTTTATAGAATAGTTTTCTTAACATCTATGCATTTTTCAATATGTATGTTATAGTATAATTGATTTTTTAAATATAACATTCAGATAGAATGAGAAAGAAGTGATAACTCAAATTTAAAGCTTATATTTAAGAAGTATCCTTCATCTCTTTTGGGTTCTAAGAAGCAAATTTTGTCATCTTACTACCAGAGACACCATTAATTTATTCTTGAAATTACATACATATTGTAAAAGCACTTTTCTTTGCAGTTTTACTCAATTAAGAAGTTTTTAAAAATGTATTTAAATGTATAAAACAATAACTAGGAAGAGAATAAAGGCATTGGGAAAAAAGCAGATCAGCATAGTATATAACATTTACTTTAGATATTACAATTATTTTTAAAATACTACCTTCCAATTATTATTATATTAATGAAAGTATAAATTGATGTAATGGATGTTGTAAATAATATGATGATTTAAGATTTAATGTAATGGTCATTCATTAAAAAATTTACATACCAGGCTTATAAGTAAGCCAGAAATACATAGGGGAAAGCTCTCTTTTACTGGTAGCAACTTCTGTTAAAAGAATATTTGCATAATAATGTAAAAAAATGAGTTAAGAGACTATAATAATAAATTCTGAATAATTTTGAAAAGAACATGAAATAATATCTTAAGTGGTTATGTAATTATAAATTGAAATAATCATCTCTTGACCCAAATTGCTCCTTTCCAAAAGCTTAAACAATTTAATTCCTAAAAAAAAACCCCTCAAGTATAGATATCACTATTATCATCAAGGCAAATAAAGAAATTGAGATTTGAAATGCTAAGTGGCTTGTTCATGGCCTCCAGCAAGTAAATAACAAGATCAGGCAATTTTTGTTCAAACCCCGTTTGACTATTTGACAATAATAACCCTGCCTTTAGATTTTTATCTGAAGTATGCCACCAACACACTCCCAGCACTCTAGTTTTGGTCATATCCATGGCTCAGTACAATGTCACACTCTCAATTTCCCAAATGTTTGGTTATAGTCATCATCTTTTCATATAACTGTGACTTTTAATTTCTTTAGTTTTGTCTAAAGCAATATCATTTATCCAGGCACAGGATATTGAGACAATTATAGAGACATTTGTAAATTAATTCCTGTCTTCCTGTTACATGTTCACAAAAATAAGAAATGCCTATTGGGAAAATTACATTAAATATATTTTTGTTAGCATTATTGGTATAATAGTATTAAAATCAAAGTATTTATTATAATTTAACCCATCTACAGAGCCCCAGAATGTAGAAGACATTGTGCTAAGTAGTGGAGAAATATAAAGATAATAATGAAAGCATCTTTGTCTTCAAGAAGTGTATTATCATACAGAGACTAAACGTTAAGTACAAAAGGGAATAACAGGACATCTAAGAGAAATTAAATAAGAGAAGATGCAAGGAGATTTCAATTGAATATAGTATTTGGGTAAGTATGGAGAAAGGATGTCAGCAACTGATCATTACAATTTTAGCAAAGTTGCCTTATAAATTTTACTAAAGGCAAATGTTTAAAATTCTAGTGTTGCTATATAGCTATTTTTCCCATAATCAGGGCTAAAATTCTGTACTAAAGATTGTCTAATACGGGATTCCACAGAATCAGACACTGGGACAAACATTAGAGTACAAGCAATGTATTTGGGATGTAATCTCAAGCAACACTGATGGGAGGTTGTGGATGTGAGATGCGGAGGAGAGGAAAGTCCTAAAGGAATACATTATTAAGCAAGTTACCACTGCGGGAAAATAAAGCTTAATTCCACTGTACAAGTGTGGGGAAATATAATAGAATATGCTTTGAGTAATTCCACCAAAAAGGCAAGGAAGCTGGGATATTTATCAACTAAATCAATGTCTGACATTTGTTGAGAGCTGCTTCTGGGAACATTAACTCTCTAATAATTCCTGCTTTTCCTGCAGAAAGCCTGAGCAAGCTGAAGAAGGCTTAAAAATTCCACATCCTCTTTCATAGTGATAGGTCAAAATGTAATACATTTTCCTTTACCTTAGGGAAAATATTCCAGTATAATGCATTACGTATGGTGGCTATAAATTTTACAATTATAGTAAAGACCTGTCAGATGTTTCTCTCATCCTCTGATGTCAATATGTCTAATGGCATCCAGCTACAGGACATTCAACTCCCTATTTTAAAGGGCCGCTCAACATGATGTCATCAATATAGTAACCTAGCATGAGGTTCTTCAGAATTTCCAGATAATGAATATGCCTTCATGCTATATTATGACAGAAAGCAGAAGATAATAAAGTCCTGGCAAAAGTGTGTATACTGCTGTTCATTTAAGTGCATGAGGACTGCTTCTGATGCTCATCTCTGATGAAGATTAAAGACATAGTTCTGTGATCAATAATATCACAGTGAAAGTCAATGGCTAAGGACTGGCTCACGTTTGGAAACTAAGTCCTTATTATCCCTTGTAGTAACTTACATCACTCTTGAGTGCTGGCTTCTGATCTTTTTAAATTCTAGAAGTCAAGAAACGTTCTTATTGTCTGAATATTTATTTTGTCCCTTGGCACACCATGATATATTAACCGTCTCTACAGATCTTTTTTTTTTTTTAACATCTTTATTGGAGTACAATTGTTTTACAATGGGGTGTTAGTTTCTTCTGTATAACAAAGTTAATCAGCTATACATAAATATATATCCCCTTATATCCTCCCTCTTGCATCTCCCTCCCACCCTCCCTATCCCACCCCTCTAGGTGGACACAAAGCACCGAGCTGATCTCCCTGTGCTATGTGGCTGCTTCCCACTATCTATTTTACATTTGGTAATGTATATATGTCCATGCCACTCTCTTACTTTGTCCCAGCTCACCCTTCCCCTTCCCTGTGTCCTCAAGTCCATTCTCTACGTCTGCGTCTTTATTCCTGTCCTGCCCCTATATTCTTCAGAACTTTATATATATTTTTAGATTCCATATATATGTGTTAGCATACAGTATTTGTTTTTCTCTTTCTGACTTACTTCACTCGTATGACAGTCTCTAGGTCCATCTACCTCACTACAAATAACTCAATTTTGTTTCTTTTTATGGCTGAGTAATATTCCATTGTATATATGTGCCACATCTTCTTGATCCATTCATCTGTCGATGGACACTTAGTTTGCTACCATGTCCTGGCTATTGTAAATAGAGCTGCAGTGAATATTGTGGTACATGACTCTTTTTGAATTATGGTTTTCTCAGCGTATATGCCCAGTAGTGGGATTGATGGTCGTATGGTAGTTCTATTTGTAGTTTTTTAGAGAACCTCGGTACTGTTCTCCATAGTGGCTGTATCAATTTACATTCCTACCAGCAGTGTAAGAGGGTTCCCTTTTCTCCACACCCTCTCCAGCATTTATTGTTTGTAGATTTTTTGATGATGGCCACCTCAACATAATAAAGGTCATATATGACAAACCCACAGCCAACATCCTTCTCAATGGTGAAAAACTGAAACCATTTCCACTAAGATCAGGAACAAGAAAATGTTGCCCACTCTCATAACTATTTTTTTTTCCTGCAGTACGTGGGCCTCTCACCACTGTCACCTCTCCCATTGCAGAGCACAGGCTCCGGATGCACAGGCTCAGCAGCCATGCCTCACGGGCCCAGCCGCTCTGCGGCACGTGGGATCTTCCTGGACTGGGGCATGAACTTGCGTCCCCTGCATTGGCAGGCGGACTCTCAACCACTGTGCCACCAGGGAAGCCCTCACCACTATTATTCAACATAGTTTTGGAAGTTTTAGCCATAGCCATCAGAGAAGAAAAAGAAATAAAAGGAATCCAAATCAGAAAAGAAGTAAAACTATCACTGTTTGCAGATGACATGACACTATACATAGGGAATCCTAAAGATGCTACCAGAAAACTACTAGAGCTAATCAATGAATTTGGTAAAGTAGCAGGATACAAAATTAATGCACAGAAATCTCTTGCATTCCTATACTACATTAATGATGAAAAATCTGAAAGAGAAATTAAGGAAACACTCCCATTTACCATTGCAACAAAAAGAATAAAATACCTAGGAATAAACCTACCTAAGGAGATAAAAGATTTGTATGCAAAAAACTATAAGACACTGAGGAAAGAAATTAAAGATGATACAAACAGATGGAGAGATATACCATGTTCTTGAATTGGAAGAATCAACATTGTGAAAATGACTATACTACCCAAAGCAATCCACAGATTCAATGCAATCCCTATCAAACTACCAATGGCATTTTTCACAGAACTAGAACAAAAATTTCATAATTTATATGGAACACAAAAGAACCCTAACAGCCAAAGCAATCTTGAGAAAGAAAAACGGAGCTGGAGGAATCAGGCTCTCTGACTTCAGACTATACTACAAACCTACAGTAATAAAGACAGTATGGTACTGGCACAAAAATAGAATTATAGATGAGTGGAACAGGATAGTAAGCCCAGAGATAAACCCACACACATATGGTCACCTTATGTTTGATAAAGGAGGCAAGAATATACAGTGGAGAAAAGACAACCTCTTCAATAAGTGGTTCTGGGAAAACTGGACAGCTGCATGTAAAAGAATGAAATTAGAACACCTCCTAACACCACACACACACACACAAAAAAAACTACAGATCTTTCTTGATTGCTTTTCTAGCCTTCTGCCTATAATGATAATTATTTCTACCTTGCATCTAAGAGTTCAATGCCACCATGTGACTACTTTTATTCTAGAACCCTGCCATTCCATTGACAGAAGGGATCCAGCTTCATGTTTGTGCTCCCAATTCCATCAACCTTGAACTGCAAGAGACAGCTATCTTTGAATTCTTAATCATTTAGGTAAAAGGAGGTACTGTGGCCTAATACTTTCCCTGACCAAACTTTAGTGAAGCTCCTCTGAGCTCTCTTCTCTACTAGATATCACCCTTGGTGCCTGTACTGTCTGTGGCCTCCCCAGCCCAGTCTTAACAAAGAATCATACTAAGTCATTTCCTCATGCTTTATATATGATCAACTTGACCTGTCTTCAGCAAGAATCCTATTAAGTTGGTTTAGCACAAATCCTCCTACCCTTGTGTCTCCTCTTAGTAATTTTCCATCCAATGACACCATCACCCTGTTCCTTAGCTATAAATCCCCTGATGTCTTTCCTGTATTTGAAATTGAGCTCAGTTCTGTACTGAAATCTCTTTCCCCTATTACAAAATAATTACTGAACAAAATCTGTCTTTGATGTTTTAACTATTGTCCAGCTCTGATTCTTTTTGATAGTTCTTACCTGTGGAATATAGTCAGGTGGTAGATTATCCGGTTTTATGTAAAAAAAATGTTCTGCTATACACATGTTTAGACCCTCCCTCAGTCTTTTTTCAAGGGAGGTCCAAAATTTCCACCCTGTTAATATAAGCCATTTTTTTCAAGTTTTTAGGAACTATTCCAGAAGAATATTAGGACTCATTTCAGGCTTTCTAAATCATAAAAGAGTCCTCATATATATATATAAAAAAAGATCCACTATCCAGCTTTATATTCTCTGTCTCAACTTCAGTTCAGCACCATAAAGATTCATTCCCAGGCATTTCTTCTATTTTCTGCTAGGACATTTTAGCAAGGTCCTAAATATCCTTAAAGGAATAATGCCTTCCCCTTCAAAGCATGGAAAATACTACTTTATTTCAAACAGAGGTTCTGTACAAATGAACTTATTTACAAAACAGAAGTAGAGTCATGGATGTAGAAAACAAACTTATGGTTACCAGGGGGTAAGTGGGTGGAGAGGGGATAAAATGGGACATTGGGATTGACATATACACACTACTATGTATAAAATAGATAACTAATAAGAACCTGCTGTATAGCACAGGGAACTCTACTTAATCCTCTGTAAGGATTACAGGCCCCATATGGCCTATATGGGAAAAGAAAATATATAAAAAATAAATAAATAAAGAGTGGATATATGTATAACTGATTCACTTCGCTGTACACCTGAAACTAAAACAAGACTGTAAATCAACTATACTCCAATAAAAATTTAAAAAAATAAAATACAGCAGAGGTTCTCAAACTGTGTCATACACCAGAAAGACTTAGAAGGCTTGTTAAAATATAGATTGATGTCCCTTCCCCCATTACTAGTTTTGAGACTGACCTAAGAATTGGCATTTTCAATTTATTTACAGGTGAATTTGTTGCTGCTGGCCTGTTTTATGGATGGCCTGCATAAAAGGAATGAGAGAAGGTGGGCACATGTTTGGAGGAATGCAAGCAATATTTTTAAAGGCATCTTCTTCATGGTTATAAGAGAAGAGAATCTGCTTACCTATAACCAGATAGAGGCAAACAACTCTTTCAGCTCAGATAGTTCAGACAATCTGATTTTTTTAAGTTTTTAGGAACATCTACTTAAACATATCCACACTGTATTTCATAATTTCATTCCTTCTCTAATAGAGTACTACATTTTTCTTTTCCCAAAGACTTGCCAGGGTGTGAATTTCACTATTCTTATAATAAGATCCTGTGCTAATTTTTTAGCACACTATGCCCTCCAGGAGACAAAGTTATCTTTAAATGTTGCCTCAGAGGGCTTCTGTATTTCACACCATATTGCTATAATTTAATGTTAAATTGGTTGGTAGAAGGCTGACCTGCTGTGATTTTCTTTTTCTCAGTATTTCAATGGGAAGTAAAAGCTATCTACAGGCTCCATTCTAAATGGTGCAAATTATGAAATGCCTATTCTAACTTCCATCTAGAAATAATGTATATCATTTATGCTCATGATGTGTTGTACAAAGGAAGTCAACATGTCACATATAACTTCAAGTGCCAGAGAAGTTCAATCCTTAAAGTGATTGGGGAGATTTGAAAATATTTGGTGAAAATACTGTTGGCTTTGTTTCATACTTCTCATCATTAAATCTTTGGTTCATGGTCCTTTCACACACACACACACACTTACCCTCTCACTACTTAAAATTATCCAGTTCCTTATCCTTTCACACTGTTAAACTCAACATCCTGCATCCATTTCTTAGGGATACATGGTAGTTTCTTCATCAGAGTATAAAGGCTCAAGACAGCAAAACATTACAATTAGCAATATATTTGATCTTATTCATATACAAATAACTTACCTAGAAATCTCAAAATAACTATATTCAATTCAGAATAGTTTTATTAGTGAAATGATTGGCCATTACAGTTTAGGTAAGTGTTTGGATTAAGTGTTACCAGAAAATTCTATTCTCAGAACACTTTATACAAAATCCAAGAAGCATGCCCAGTCCTCTCTGGTGACCTCATTATCTTCCCAATGTGTGTCTGAATTGAAGAATGATTTTGTCAATCATTGTCCGGAAGGACCAGGTTAGGCTATGTGAGAAGATCCCTTTTATCTTTTAGGTCTTTGATCTTCATGGGATGCAATTATCAGGCCACTGACTCTTCTGTCATTTTTGTCTTTAGGGAAACACCTGCAAGCTTCAATTTTCAGATACACTGTAATTCAGACTGTATTTTAACTCATGACAGAGGTTTAAATTTAGGCATATCACAATTTAATAACTTTTATCAAACCATATTTTATTGTGCTTCACTAGGGTAACATGAAAAACCTTTAGATACTTTACAGTTTGCTCCCATAAGTTACAGAAATATATATATATATATATATATATATTTATATAAGTAAAATGCTCTTTCCAAAGCCCTACATTTCACAGAAGGCTTACTATTTCTCTTTGAACGTATTTATGTTTCACTAGTCAAACAAAAGTACCCAGCCAACAGAAGTCACATTTTGGCAGCACTCCCTTAAATAGTAGCACATATATTGTCCCAATGATGACACATACTTGGATATTCATCTAAGAAGCTAACTCATGAGCACAACTTACAAGTTGTAACCACTTAGTCATAATGTATGAGAGACATTTACTATGCAACAAAATAGTACCTTCTATACAATAATTCACTCCCATGTATTTACCCAACAATTCGCTCCTATGTAATTACCCAAAGGAAAGGAAAAAAATATATATCAACATAAGGATTTGTACATGAATGTTCATAACAACCTTATATATAATAGCCCAGGTTCAAGATGGCAGAGTAGAAGGACATGCACTTACTCCCTATTGCTAGAGCACCAGAATCACAACTAACTGCTGAACAATCATCGACAGGAAGACACTGGAACTCACCAAAAATGATACCCTACATGCAAAGACAAAGGAAAGGCACAATGAGATGGTAGGAGAGGCACAATCTCAATAAAATCAAATGCTATAACTGCTGGGTGGGTGACTCACAAACTGGAGAACAATTATACCACAGAAGTTCACCCACTGGAGTGAAGGTTCTGAGCCCCACGTCAGGCTTCTCAACCTGGAGGTCTGGTAACAGGAGGAAGAATTCCCAGAATATCAGACTTTGAAGGCTAGTAGGATTTGATTGCAAGACTTCAATGGGACTGAGGGAAACAGAGATTCCACTCTTAGAGGGAACACAGAATAGTGTGTGCGTCATGATGCAGGGAGAAGGAACAGTGACCCCAAAGGAGACAGAACCAGACCTACCTGCTAGTGTCAGAGGGTCTCTTGTAGAGGCAGGGGTTCACTGTGGCTCACCATGGGGAAAAGGACACTGGCAGCAGAAGTTCTGGGAAGTACTCCTTGGCATGAGCCCTCCTGGAGTCCACCATTAGCCCCACCAAAGAGCCTGTAGGTTCCACTGCTGGGTCGCCTCAGGCCAAACAAAAAACAGAGAGGGAACTCAGGCCCACACATCAGCAGACAAGTGAATTAAAGTTTTACTGAGCTCTGTCTACCAGAGCAACACCCAGTTCTACCCACCACCAGTCCCTCCCATCAGGAAGTTGCACAAGCCTATTAGATAGCCTCAACCACCAGAGGGAAGACAGCAGAATCAAGAATAACTACAATCCTGCAGCCTATGGAATGAAAATCACATTCACAGAAAGATAGACAAAATGAAAAGGCAGAGGACTATGTACCAAATGAAGGATAAAAGATAAAACCACAGAAAAAACAATTAAATGAAGGGGAGATAGGCAACCATCCAGAAAAGCAACTCAGAATAATGATAGTGAAGATGATTCAGGACCTCAGAGAAAGAATGGAGGCAAAGATGGAGAAGACGAAAGAAATGTTTAAGAAACACATAGAAGAATTAAAGAACAAACACCTAGAAGAATTAAAGAACAAGCAAACAGAGATGAACAATAAAGTAACTGAAATGAAAAATATACTGGATGGAATCAATAGCAGAATAACTGAGGCAGAAGAATGGATAAGTGCCCTAGAAGACAGAATGGTGGAATTCACTGCTGCAGAACAGAGTAAAGACAAAAGAATGAAAAGATATGAAGACAGCATAACAGACCTCTTAGACAACATTAAACACACCAACATTCACATTATAGGGGTCTCAGAAGGAGAAGAGAGAGAGAAAGAACCCGAGAAAATATTTGAAGAGATTATAGTTGAAAACTTCCCTAACATAGGAAAGGAAATAGCCACTCAAGTCCAGGAAGCGCAGAGAGTCCCAGTCAGGATAAATCCAAGAAGAAACATGCTGAGACACACAGTAATCAAATTGACAAAAATTAAAAACAAAGAAAATTATTAAAAGCAACAAGGGAAAAATGGCAAATAATATACAAGGGAATTCCCATAAGGTTAACAGCTGCTTTTTCAGCAGAAACTCTACAAGCCAGAAGGGAGTGGCATGATATATTTAAAGTGATGAAAGGGAAGAAACTACAACCAAGAATACTCTAACCAACAAGGATCTCATTCAGTTTCGATGGAGTAATCAAAAGCTTTACAGACAAGCAAAAGCTAAGATAATTCAGCACTACCAAACCAGCTCTACAACAAATGCTAAAGGAACTTCTCTAAGTGGGAAACACTTCTCCTTAGAGAAGAAAAGGACCTACATAAACAAATCCAAAACAATTAAGAAAATGTTACTAGGAATATAAATATTGATAATTACCTTAAATGTGAATGAATTAAATGTTCCAACCAAAAGACACAGGCTTGCTGAATGGATAAAATACAAGACCCATATATATACTGTCTACAAGAGACCCACTTCAGACCTAGGGACACATACAGACTGAAAGTGAGGGGATGGAAAAAGATTTTCCATGCAAATGGAAATCAAAAGAAAGCTGGAGTAGCAATACTCATATCAGATAAAATAGACTTTAAAGTAAAGGATGTTACAAGAGACAAGGAAGGACACTACATAAAGATCAAGGGATCAATCCAAGAAGAAGATATAACAATTATAAATATATATGCACCCAACATAGGAGCACATCAATACATAAAACAAATACTAACAAGTATAAAATAGGAAATCGACTGTAACACAATAATAGCAGGGAAATTTTAACACCTCATATACACCAATAGATCATCCAGACTGAAAATTAATAAGGAAACACAAGCTTGAAATGACACAATATGGCAGGTAGATTTAATTGATATTTATAGGACATTCCATCCCAAAACTGCAGATTACACTTTCTTATCAAGTGCACACAGAACATTCTCCAGGATAGATTACATCTTGGGTCATAAACTGAACCTCAGTAAATTTAAGAAAATTGAAATCATATCAAGCATCTTTTCTGACCATAACGTTATGAGATTAGAAATCAAATACATGGAAAAACAGTAAAAAACACAAACACATGGAGGCTAAACAATACATTACTAAATAACCAAGACATCACTGAAGAACTTAAAGAGGAAAACAAAAAATACTGTGAGGCAAATAACAACAAAAAGACAATGATCATAAACCTATGGCATGCAGCAAAAGCAGTTCTAAGAGGAGAGTTTATAGCAATGCAATCCTACCTTAAGAAACATGAAAAGTATCAAGTAAACAATCTAACATTACACCTAAAGGAACTAGAGAAATAAGAGCAAACAAAACCAAAGTTAGTAGAAGGAAAGAAATAATAAAAATCAGAGCAGAAATAAATGAAATAGAAACAAAATAATAGCAAAGATCAATAAAACTAAAAGCTGGGTCTTTGAGAAGATAAACAAGATTGATAATACTTTAGCCAGACTCATCAAGAAAAATAGGGAGAAGACTCAAATCTATGAAAATAGAAATGAGAAAGTAGAAGTTACAATGGACACCACAGAAATACAAAGCATCATAAGAGACTACTATCAGCAACACTTTGCCAATAAAATGGACAACCTGGAAGAAATGAACAAATTCTTAGTAAGGTATAACCTTCCAAGACTGAACCAGGAAAAAATAGAAAATATGAACAGACCAATCACAAGCACTGATATTGAAACTGGGATTAAAAATCTTCCAACAAACAAAAGTCCAGGACCAGACGGCTTCACAGGTGAATTCTATCAAACATTTAGAGAAGAGCTAACACCCAACCTTCTCAAACTCTTCCAAAAAATTACAGAGGAAGGAACGCTCCCAAATTTATTCTACAAGGCCACCAGTGCAATGATACCAAAACCAGACAAAGATATTACAAAAAAATAAAATTACAGACCAATATCACTGATGAATATACATGCAAAAATTCTCAACAAAATACTAGCAAACAGAATCCAACAGCACATTAAAAGGATCAAACACCATGATCAAGTGGGATTTATCCCAGGGATGCAAGGATTCTTCAATATACGCAAACCAGTCATTGTGATACACCAAATTAACAAGTTGAAGAATAAAAACCATATGATCCTCTTAATAGATGCAGAAAAAGCTTTTGACAAAATTCAACATTGATTTATGATAAAAACTATCCAGAAAGTGGGCATAGAGGGAACCAACCTCAACACAATAAAGGCCATATATGACAAACCCACAGCAAACGTCATTCTTAATGGTGAAAAACTGAAAACATTTCCTCTAAAATCTTGCACAAGACAAGGATGTCCACTCTCACCACTATTATTCAACATAGTTTTGGAAGTCCTAGCCACAGTGATCAGAGAAGAAAAAGAAATAAAAGGAATCCAAATTGGAAAGAAGTAAAACTGTCACTGTTTGCAGGTGACATGATACTATACATAGAGAATCCTAAGGATGCCACCAGAAAACTACTAGACCTAATCAATGAATTTGGTAAAGTTGCAGGATACTAAATTAATGCACAGAAATCTCTTACATTCCTATACACTAGCAATGAAAGATCAGAAAGAGAAATTAAGGAAACAATCCCATTCACCATTGCAACAAAAAGAATAAAATACTTAGGAATAAACCTACCTAAGGAGGTAAAAAACCACCTGTACTCAGAAAACTATAAGACACTGATGAAAGAAATCAAAGATGACACAAACAGATGGAGAGATATGTCATGTCTTGGATTGAAAGAATCAAAATTGTGAAAATGAGTATTTTACCCAAAGAAATCTACAGATTCAATGCAATCCCTATCAAACTACTAATGGCATTTTTTACAGTACTGGAACAAAAAACATTAAAATTTATATGGATACACAAAAGACCCCTGATAGACAAAGCAATATTGAAGGAAACAAATGGTGCTGGAAGAATCAGACCCTCTGACTTCACACTATACTACAATGCTACAGTAATCAAGATAGTATGGTACTGACACAAAAACAGAAATATTGAAATATAGATCAATGGAACAGGATAGAGAGCCCAGGAATAAACCCATGCTCCTATGTCAAATAATTTATGACAAAGAAGGCAAGGATATACAGTGGATATAAACAGTCTGTTCAATAAGTGGTGGTGGGAAAACTGGACAGCTACATATAAAAGAATGAAATTAGAACACTCCCTATCACCATACACAAAAATAAACTCAAAATGGATTAAAGACCTAAATGTAAGGCCAGCCACAATAAAACTCTTAGAGGAAAACATAGGAAGAATAGTCTTTGACATAACTCATGGCAAGATCTTTTTTGACCCACTTTCTAGAGTAATGGAAAAAAAAAAAGAACAAATGAGACCTAATGAAACTTAAAAGTTTTTGCACAGCAAAGGAAACTATAAACAAGACAAAACGACAATCCTCAGAATGGGAGAAAATATTTGCGAAAGAATCAACAGACAAAGGATTAATCTCCAAAATATATAAACAGCTGATGCAGCTCAATATTAAAAATACAAACAACCCAATCAAAACATTGGCAGAAGACCTAAATGACATTTCTCCAAAGAAGACATACAGGTGGCCAAGAGGCAGATGAAAAGCTGCTCAACATCACCAATTATCAGAGCAATGAAAATCAAAAGTACAATGAGGTATCACCTCACATGGGTTAGAATGGGCATCATCAGAAACTCTACAAACAACATATTCTGGAGAGGGTGTGGAGAAAAGGGAACTCTCTTGCACTGTTGGCGGGAATGTAAATTGATACAGCCACGTTGGAAAATAGTATGGAGGTTCCTTAAAAAACTAAAAATAAAATTACCATATGAGTGCTTCCCCGGTGGTGCAGTGGTTGAGAGACTGCCTGCTGATGCAGAGGACATGGGTCGTACCCTGGTCTGGGAAGATCCCACATGCCACGGAGTGGCTGGGCCCGTGAGCCATGGCTGCTGGGCCTGCACATCCGGAGCCTGTGCTCCACAACGGGAGAGGCCACAACAATGAGAGGCCCGTGTACCACAAAAAAAAAAAAAAAAAAAATTACCATATGACCCAGCAATCCCACTACTGGGCATATACCCAGAGAAAACCATAATTCAAAAAGACACATGCACCCCAATGTTCACTGTAGTACTATTTACAATAGCCAAGTCATTGAAGCAACCTAAATGCTTATCGACAGACAAATGGATAAAGAAGATGTGGTACTAATATACAATGGAATATTACTGAGCCATATAAAGGAATGAAATTTAGTCATTTGTAGAGACGTGGATGGACCTAGAGTCTGTCATACAGAGTAAAGTAAGTCAGAAAGAGAAAAATAAATATTGTATATTAACACATATATGTGGAATCTAGAAAAATGGTACAGATGAACCAGTTTGCAAGGCAGAAATAGAGACACAGATGTGGAGAAGACATGTATGGCCACCAAGGGGTAATGCAGGGGGGTGGGGGGTTGGTGGTGGGATGAATTGGGAGATTAGGATTGATATATATACACTAATATGTGTAAAATAGTTAACTAATAAGAACCTGCTGTATAAAATAAATAAATTAAATTAAAATTTAAAAAAAGACAAAAATAATAGCCCCAAATTGCAAATAATTGAATTGTCTATGAACAGTTAAATAGGTAATCACATTGTGTTGTATGTATACAGTAGGACACTACACAGTTGTGAAGAAGAATGAAATAATGGCATATTCTACGAGATGGATAGCCCTCGGAAACATGCTCAGTTAAGCAGATATAAAAGAACATATGCTGTATGATAAGATTTATATAAAATAGTTAAAAAATCAAACATATATAAGGACAGAGAGCTGAGCAGTTGTCACCTGTCTCTGGCCTAGAGGAAAAAATTGACTGCAATGTCTCATTAGGAGATTCTGTGCTTGATGGAAACATTTTATGTCTGGATAATGTCTCTGGTTCCCCAGATGTATGAGTTTATGTATATATATGCATGTTTTTGTCAATTTATTAAATTATACATTTTAAATGTGGCATTTTACTTTATGCAAATTATGCCAAAATGAAGCTGAGAAAGGAAAACCAATGAGAAAATACTTTTAAGATTACTGAAACAAATGATGATTGTAATAAAGTCCTAAGTTAAAATAGTTAGCTGAAACCTAGATGGACAAATAGGTTTCTTTTGACTTAAATAAGAAAGGCTAACATACAGTTATAACCAGAATGCAGAAGATTGTGAAACTAACTTCTTTAACAGTCTATAAAGTAATGAGATTTTGCAGTAATGACTGCAAAAATTATTCAATATTTTCAATCAGAATGGATCATGTTGGTTATATCCTAGCTCAAATTCTGATAATAAAAAATTCTTATCAATACACAGCCCCAACCTACCTGAGGTTTTGTGGTCATGAATTGTTGACTCAATAATGAAACTCTTAAGACACCAAATTTTGATCCTTCCCTTAATAGACACCTATCTTTCTGACCCTATAATGACATATTATTAAAATAGATGAAATAAAGCAAATTAAGTCTGTTAATATTTATAATTTTGTTTTAAAATTAGGAATATGTTTTATTATTAATATTTTTTTGAATTTTTGAATTTTATTTTATTTATTTTTTATACAGCAGTTTATTAGTTACCTATTTTATACATATTAGTGTGTATATATCAATCCCAATCTCCCAATTCATCCCAGGAATATGTTTAATATTAAAATGATTTTGAAGGGAAGTTGGCATATTAAATATATGAAAGAGAAATACAAATTTCGATTATAGTTGAAGAAATATAGTTTAATTCTAAACTTGGGTTTTATGTAGAAATATGTCTGATAAGTTTGAAGCACATCTGAAAAAATTTGTAATGTTTCTACATATAAATTAATTAGATTTATTTGAATTTTAAATCTCCCCATGAAATTTATGAGTTGTTAATTATTTGTATAGGTAGATTATTTGTATATAAGATTGCTCAGTTGGATATCTATAGTATTAACAAGAAATATATTAATATTAAAATTCTGTATACATGGTTCCACCTGTTTAAAAAATTTTATTGACTAAGATTGAAAATAGATCTATTTAAGGATTATTTAGTCTGTATATTTCACCTAGAAGCAGCATTAATAAAATTCCATATGAAAACAATTATTTCTCTTTATATAAAATTACTGGTTTACTAATTAAAATGTGAAGACTTTTGAGATAATATTAAATTCATTATATGGGAACTAAATTTTAAATGTGGTGCTTTAAAATTTGAATATGATTTGAATACCCAAGTTACTTCAAATACATTTTTGAGTTTCCAAATTTGCCCTCAGATGCCAAAAGCTGACTCAATACAGTTAAAGTGCAGGCTCAGAATCAAATGTAATTCCATTGATGAGAGTTATGGTAAGATGATGGTATGGCAGTATAATTTTTTAGACAGAGCAACCAGATAGAAAAATCAGAAATGTATGGACACATTTCCAATAAACTAGGTGGCAAAGTACATACACTACCCAAAAATTCAAAAAGATGAGAATAAGTCACCACTGTTTATAAAATCTGCATTGTGTTAATATTTTTGTGGGAAGAAATGTAAGATAAACTCTGATGGATTTGTGAGCAGGAAAACACCAATATAAATAAAGGATATTCACTGAAAAGAACATAGCAGGTAAATTTGAAAACAACAGCCAAACATGAGAAAGGGCCAATACCAGATGACTTTAAGAGACACATGGAAAAAGGACTGAGGGCTGGAGCATTCTATCCTTATTAACTCTCAAACTTTACATGCCTGGGCTCCCTTCTTGGACATTGCCTCATGATGATGAGAAACTGTCAAAGGTGGGTTCAAATTAATCAGGAAAGAGAAAAGAGATGAATAAAAGGTGTACATATTCTGTATATACCTATACAGAAAGTGTGAAACAAGCATTTTGTACCTAGCAAATCTGAGCATAAGGATAAATAAAGAGCACAGACAAACTAACCAACATGTTAGGTTGTGGGGAACATCGTTTCAATAACTGTCTTTGGAGTGAGCTTCAGACAATAAACATGGCTAGAGAGACATAGGTATCAAGTATTTGAGAGCATTAAATATATTCTTACCCATATAATTAAGATAAAATATGGAATAAGAGGGACAGAGGCAGACTATGGGTTGTAATGGCTACATGCTGTGACAATAAAGAAAAAGTTCAGTCATAAAAATAATAGTGAGAGAATGGTTAGTGCATATGCACAGTTCTTTTCATTGTTTTAAGAAATCATATTGGTGATAGTGTTACTATTATTATTTTGAGACTTTTATGTGGGTGCCTTAGGACAGAGTAAATGAGTAATTTGGGATTTTTTAAAAATTCTATCACGTTGAATGTCCTTGACCACCATAATTTTCAGTATGGAAGAAAGAGGAAAGAGATGAAGTAAAGAAACTAAAGTAAGCATGTATTCTTGAATTTGATTACAATTATCAATATAAAATCATTGAATATGATACACACATACACATATATGATAATTCCAATTCAAACACAAACACACACTTTTTTTTTTTTTTTTTTGCGGTACGTGGGCCTCTCATTGTTGTGGCCTCTCCCGTTGCGGAGCACAGGCTCCGGACGCGCAGGCTCAGCGGCCAGGGCTCACGGGCCCAGCCGCTCCACAGCATGTGGGATCCTCCCAGACCGGGGCACAAACCCGTGTCCCCTGCATCGGCAGGTGGACTCTCAACCACTGCGCCACCAGGGGAGCCCCCCCCACACACTTTTATCCTCCCAACAGTATCTATTGAACATGAAAAAACAATGGAACCCTGAGACCCAAGTAGCTGGTTGTGGTCTTGTAATACCATTTACAACAAAGGACTTTTGGAGACTTTCTACTGATGATAAATTCTTTGGAATAAATGAGATTACCTAGTTGGAAGGATGCATAGTAAAAAATACCTAAATATTAAAACATACCCGTGGGAAATATAAAGTTTTCAGGGACACATAATCCATATTAAAAGATAATAAAAGTACAGTCAAGGAAAAAAAAAGAATCATAGATATTAAATTCTCTAAAGTGAAAGAGAAGATTTAAAGAAGAGTGTATTTAACAGTGCCAAATACTGCAGTAGGATTAAGTAGGATGAGAACAAAACCCAGGGACTGAATTATTGATGAGGAATTCATTAGTCATTGTAGCAAAAGCTTTTTCTATGTAGTCATAGAGATAGGGACCAGTTTTTAATGCATTGAGGAATGAGGTTGAAATAGAGACATTGACATTAACTCTTTCAGTCAATGAGTTTTATCATGAAAGGAAAGAACTAGGGCATGACATTGTGGATAAGATACTTTCAAAGGAAGGATTTTCTTTTCCTGTTTTCTTTATTTTTCTTTCTTTATTTATTTAGCATAGGAAAGAGCAATGTGTGGGTTGATTAAGGGAAAAACACTGAGGATGGAGAAACTGAACAGGCAATAAGAACAGCATTGGAGACCAAATAAAGTCAAGAACAATGTGACAAAGCCTTAGAAAGTAGGTCAGTGTCTCCTCTGAACAGGAGGAATATCAGGCTAAGTAATTCTAAAGAGGAAAATTTGGAGGTCAGGAGCATGTATATATTTGACAGATTGCTTCAAAAATAATTTGTTATCAAGAAATATCTGAAATATTAAGTTTGGGATATGTCCAGTCATTTTATTTGGGGTTGTATTTATGAATCATATTTCCTTTGAATACTTTACAGGCTCTAAAAGTTAGTTGTGATAATTTTTTTTTTTTTTTTGGCGGTATGTGAGCCCCTCACTGTTGTGGCCTCTCCCGTTGCAGAGCACGGGCTCCGGACGTGCAGGCTCAGCGGCCATGGCTCACTGGCCCAGCTGCTCTGCGGCACGTGGGATCTTCCTGGACCGGGGCGCGAACCTGTGTCCCCTGCATCCGCAGGCGGACTCTCAACCACCGCGCCACCAGGGAAGCCCTGTCATAATTTTAATGAAAGCAGTCATTGCTTTTTGGAGAAACAAAGATTAGCTTTCTCTAATTTTATATATTATACTAAAAAGTCTCACTGGGAGGTTATCACCCTCGATTTCATGATGTTAGAGCAGAGCAAGTTGATACCAAATTTCATGTTACTGCAGAGCACAAAGTATATTGAGAATTACCACAGTGATGGGAAAATTTGAATAAATATGTTAACATAAACAGGGTGTGGTGATAAGCAGAAAAGGACCCAGTGGGGACCTTGCATAATTGGCCTCGATTCAGAGACATTCTGATCCAGAGAATAAGGTAGGGAACATCTTTAAAAACAAAGGATGGGAATGATGCAGTTTAGAGTGTACAGAAGTAAGGTAGGCAAATAGGTTTTCAGAATTTGGTTGGGAAGAGGACAAGGATCTGTCTCAGGTGTCCTTGAACGAGGGTATTTTTTAAAAAGGACAGTCCTGCTTATGAAGAATCAGGCTTAAGGTAGTAAGTATGCACTTCACTTTGGATTTTTAAAGAAGACAATACTCTGAGGAGATGCATGATACAAACTGTTATGGCTGAGTTGGAAATTCATATGTTGAGGCCCTAGCCTCCAGAACTGCAGAATAGCACTGTGTTTGGAGATAGACTTTAAAAAGGTGATTAAGTTACTATGAGGCTGTTAAGGTGGGCCTTAATCCAATATGATGGCATCTTTATAAGAAAGGGAATTTTGGACACACAAAGGCACTTCAATGATGCAAGTGCACAAAGGAAGGACCATGTGAGGACACAGCAAGAAGACGGCAATCTACAAGTCAAAGAGAGAGGCCTCAGAAGAAACCAAACCTGCCAATACCTTGATCTTGGACTTTTGACCTTTAGAATTGTGAGAAAATAAGTTTCTGTTGTTTAAGTCACTCAGTCTGTGGTATTCTGTTACATCAGCTCTATCAAACTAAAACACAAACCATCTCAAATTTTTTGTTGAATAGTCTGTATCCTTCTGTCCTTCTGTTAATAAGGATGGCAATGACAAAAAATAATAATTACAAGAATGGTCAGAGTTGTAGAATTAGTAGTAAAATCTAACAGTTGTTAATACATTATAGTATATATAAATATATATTTTAAATATACTATATATAAATATGTATATATATATATAAATAACATAAACTACTGTTATACTCATTTTATGGACAGAGATTAAATATCTTCCCCACCATCACAAAAAGTAGTGGAAAAGCAGTGACTGTCATTGATAAATTGATTTCCTGAAATCTGATATTTTTCCAAATATGGCTTGAGCAGCATACAGATAACTCATTAATAACAGATTGAAAAGAAGAGAAACTGATAGAAAATTTGCAAGTTTGGGAGGATAAAATCTAAATCAAATAAAAGGACATGTAAAAGACATATGCAACATATATGTTCTAATTGGAAAATAAAATAATCTGACAGCTTTTCAGTCTATAGTGTTAAGAGTAGGTACAGATTAGATGAAAAGTTATATTCAGCCAAAATTCTGCTTTGCCAACCCATAATGACATGAGAGAAAGGCAAGGAAGTTAAGTGTATAAGCAAGGGAGTGTTTATAATTACTGACCATGAAATTGAAACTAGATGACTGCAGACATTTAGGAGGTGAGAGACATTGAAATGGTGGAAAGATAAATGGATTGATGGTCAGGAAAGTAAAAATATTTACACGGAGTTAATATTAGAGAGAATGAGCTGGAATGATAGATGGTGGCAGTCAGAGAGTTGGATGTATAAAGTTGCAATTATCAAGGGGTTGCTGTGATTAGTACTGACAAATTCTGAGTTACGTATCTGGAAGTAAATGACTGATAAAGGCTGAAGTATAAGAACTTTAGAAGAAAAAAATTCAAAGTACTGAGAGGCTGGACTTTGGAAGGATTGTACACATGAATATTATACTACCAAGGCACCCAAGACAGTAGTAGTATTGGAGAGAGTAGATTGATTGAGGAGTTAAAAATGATGAAAAAAATGGGGAAATTTGCAAGGGTGGATGGATGAATGTAACAACAAGAGTCAGTAATCTAATCTTATATGAGATTCAAACTAATTACGTGTGTGTGTGTGTGTCTCTCTCTGTGTGTGTCTGTGTTTTCTCAAGAGGGAGAAAAAAGTGGCCTGAAAAGGGCTACTTGGTGTTGCCACTGGAGAAGGCTTGAGGGGAATTAGTGTTCTCATTAGAACAAGAAAGTAAAGGGAAGAAATATATGGATAAAATTAAATATATGTGGGATTTTTCTGATAATAGATCACAAATTAGAGAGTACTATAGAGCAGGGGGGGAAAAGTGAGAGAAGGGGAAAGAATGAGGAAAGTATAATACAAGTCCTTATAGTCTACAAGATGAGAGTCGACTTGGGCCTTTGTTGTTCTTGGTATGACTACCATAATCATGCATAAAAGGTAAATTGATCCTAATTCCAGTAGATTCAAGGCAGATAGTGTGACAAAGGTTTAAATATGAGGGGATTGGAAGGCATAGGTTTCAGTTTTTACTGAGACAGGCAGACAATGGACAGATTCTATATAAAAGTAGAATCCTGATTCACAACCTGTAACAACTTCCCCAGGAAACCAACCCTCTTACCTATGGTAAATAGCCCAGGAAGCCATCTGCTATATGTCAGACTTATAGGAATTCAGACTATTATCTCAAGTAACAATCTAGGAAGCCAAACAATAAGCCCTGTAATAATTGGCTCCAAATGGTTAGCACTTGATTAATAAGCAACAGCTTCTGCAATTTTTGTTTTATGTCTACCAGAGAAAACCAAACATGTAGCCATAACCAATCACATAGGATGCCCTGCTTCTAGTTTGACTGCCTACAGCTTTCCCATACCAACAACCTCTAATCAGGGCTTATGTGAAATCTTCACTTTTCTACACTCTAAAGCTTTCCTACTTTTCTGCTTACCTTTGCAACTCTGCTAAAACACAAGTTATGATGGCTGAGTTTGTTGCTTAAGTCTTTGCTTATTAAACGCTAATAGTTTGGATGTCTTCAGGGAGTCATGGTCTCAATCTTTGGTCCAGTATAATGTTGATACATCTTGAGGTCAAGATCTTACTCCATGTGTATACGTACCATCTTATTCCTGGTTGATGGACTTGAGGATATTCAGGAAGCTGGATATATTCTCATTTTAGGGTTTTTTTTTCTCTAAACTTTCTTCTTTTTAACTCATCCTGATTCAAGTCCTTGCTCAGACATGTTAGAATGACCTCTACTGACTACAAAATTTTGTACTATAATCTGTTTCCTTCTCCCTTCCACATTGATCATTCCTTATCTCTCTTAACCTGCACTTCTCACCTTTTAACATATTTCTTATATTACTTATTTTTCATGCGTTCCCAACTACACCAAAGTGGGACCTTAAACTTAGAATAAAGTTTATGCTTGGGAAGGCTTTGGCTGTAAGAACATTTCTCTGAATGAATGAAGCAATGGCAATATTTATGCAAACAATATTTATCAAGTGCCTTTTGCCAGGCACTGCTGTAGACCCTTGGAATCCATTCATTAATTTAAAAAAAAATCATTGCCTTTTACCATTAAAGATGTTGAAATTTAAAACAAAGTCTTGCTCCTGATAAGTTAGTTTCTACTAATTTAGTCAATAACTAAAGACTAACATTCAATGAATTGTTAAACACATGACTACCACCTAACTTGGTATCTGGAGAGATGTACTGATCACTAAATCTTCTTCAGCTCTTCTTTCTGTTTTTCATCTCTGAAATTCAGAGCAATAATAATAGCATCTCTTCAACTTCCCCATACAGAATGGAAAAGACATTGTTCTTACCTAGTTTTTGTCCTTGCTGCTCATGCCAACACCCCTTTATTCAATGATTAGCATTTTTATTAATGGCTAATTTACCTCAAAAATGAGAAATTATTTATAAATTTATCTCCCCTTGCTAAGAGATTTTTAAGTACATATAAAACTCTGACAGCAAATTTTTCAAGACAAGATTTTTTGCCTAAAAATCTATACATAGTTTAAAGTAGGCAGATAGCATAGTTTTCTTAAAATTTGTAACATTTCTTTTCAACACAGTGCAGTAAAATATAATGATAGTTGTTATGGGCTGAATTGTTTCCCCAAAATTCATATGTTGAAGCCCTAACGTTTGGTTCGTCATAATGTGACTATATTTGGAGATAAGGCCTTTAAAGGAATAATTAATGTTAACTGAGGTCATATGGGTGAGTTCTAATAAAATGTGAGTGGTATCTTTATAAGACAAGGAAATTTGGACTCATAGACACCAGGGATTTTCAGGCACAGAGGAAAATCCATGTGAGGACACAGTAAAAAGGCAGTTATCATCAAAACCAAGTAGAGTGGCCTCAGAAGAAACCAAACCTGCCAGTACCCTAATTTTGGACTTCTAGCTACCAGAATTGTGAAAAAATAAATTTCTGTTGTTCAAGCCACCTACTCTGTAGCATTTTGTGGTGGCAGCCATAGCAAACTAATGCAATTATCTTTTCTCCATAATAGTCAAATTTCAAAGTAATTTATGGAAAAAGCAACTAGTAATTTTCTAGCAATAATTATTTCTGACTCATGCTTCTCTTTTAATAACAGAATGCCACTGTGTTTATTCATAAGACCCATTCAGAATCTGCAATAACTATATGCCAAGTACTGTTTATCTGATTGTTACGGACCAAACTGTTTTCCATCCAAAATTCATATATTGAAGGCTCTAACCCCAAAGTGATTCTATTTAAAAATAGGTTCTTTAATGAGGTAATTAAGGTTAAATGAGGTTGTAATGGTGGGTCTCTAATTAGATAGGGCTAGTATATCTTAAAAGAGATACCAGAGGAGTGTTTATGCACACTCTCTCTCTCGCCCCACCCTCTCTCTCTCCCACCGCTCATCCCCCCCACCCCTATGCACCCATGGGAGGACAGAGCTAGAAGGCACTGTCTGCAGACTGAGAATTCTATAGAAACCAACCCTACTGGACCTTGACCTTGCACTTTTAACCTTCAGAACCATGAGAATTTTAACAAATTTGTTGGCTTAAACAAATTTCTGTTGTTTAAGCCATCCAGTCTCTGGTATTTTGTTATAAAAGCTTAAGCTAAAAAATACACATTTTGGTACCATGATCTGGGGTTCTGCTATAACAAATACACCCAAATGTAGAAGTGACTTTGGAACTGGGTGATGAGTAGAGGCTGGAAGAGCTTTAAGGCACATACTAGAACATTTTAGATTGTCTTGAAGGGAGTGTTTGTAGAAATATGGATGGTAAAGATAAGTCTGGTGAGGGTTTAGAAAGAAAAGGTGAGAATTGTAGAGAAAGTATCTATCATCTTAGAAAATACATATGTCATAATGAACTGAATATTGACAGAAATAGGAATGTTAAACATGTTTCTGGTCTCAGACAGAAATGAGGAACACATTATTATAAACAGGAGAAAAGATAATCCCTGTTATAAAGTGCCAAAGAGCTGGGCTGAATTGTGTTCTAATGTTTTGCCTGTGGAAGGCTTGTGAATGACTACGTTGAATATTGAGGAGAGGAGACTTTTAAGCAACATGTTGAAGACATGGCCAGATTTTCCCTTACCACTTATAGTAAAATACAAGATGAGAGAGATAACTTGAAGGAATTATTAAGCAAAAGAAACCAGAAATGAAGATTTGGAAAATTCTCAGCCTATTTGTACAGCAAAAAAGGAAAAAGTATGCTCTAGAGAGAACACAGGGTATGGCTGAATTATCACTCCATAGAGAGATCATACACAGATTTAATCAGCTATCTCAGCTGAAGCCAGGAATAAAGATAGGATTATACCAGGAGAAATATTGCCAGCTTGGAATAAAGGGGATAGAGATGGGACAAAATGAAGGATGTGATCTCTGAAATTTTACAAGTCAATAGAGCTATCTTTCTGTAAACACATCATCCTTCAAGAAAAAGAAAAAAGGCCTTAAAAAGCTGTTCAGGGGCTGCCACTCCCATCACAGTTCTGGGCTCAAAACTGTCTCTTTGGTTTCAGAGGGTGAGGACTTCTTGTTTTTCAGGAGACCAGGTTGCCATTGTTGGGGGCCTCAAGAGTGAGATTGCCATCCAGGGATGCTTGGAAAATGTTACCACTCAAGTGGGAGGGAAGTGGGAGCAAGAACCATGCGGGGCTCAACACAGAGCATTCAGCAAAAGAGGATTATCCTCAAGCTTTACAATCTAATGAAATTTGTCCTGCCCACAGCCCCTTTCTTCTTTCTAACTTCTCCTTTTTTGGATGGGAATGTCTGTCCTGTTCCTGTTCCACGGCAATATTTTGGAAGCCTATAACTTGTCTAGTTTTACAGGTTTGCAGCTACAGAGGAATTTTGCTTCAGGACAAATCACACCTGAGTTCTACCCACAATTGATTTAGATAATATTTAGAGGCTAATTTGGACTTAGAGTTACTGTTGAAATGTGTTAAGACCTTTAGGCTGTTGGAATGGGGAAAATAGACTTTGCATGTGAGAAGGACATTGAGTTCCAAAGGGTGGAATGTTATGGGCTGAAGTGTGTCCCCACAAAATTCATATGTTGAAACCCCAACTCAACTACCTCAGAATGTAACCATTCTTAAAGATAAGATCTTTAAAGAGGTTATTAAGTTAAAATGAAGTCATTATAGTGATGCAAAGATTCAATATGACTAATATTCTTAGAAGAGGAAGATACACCAGAGGTATATATGTACAGAGGAAATACCATCTGAAGAGTAAGAAGAGGATAACAGTCTGAAAGCCAAGGAAAGAGGCCTCAGAGAAACCCCACTCTGCCACTAGTTTCCAAAACTTGATCTTGGACTCCCAATTTCCAAAACTATGAGAAAATAAAGTGTTGTTTAAGCTTGGTTAAACAACAGTTTGGAGTATATTGTTATAGCAGCTAATATCATTATTATCAGAATTGTATGCAGTACACTACTTGGAGTAGAAATGGAACAGATACCAAAAAAAAAAGCCATAAGTACTTTTAAAAACAAGTAAAGATAATAAGTAATCTTGAGATGCATTTAAAAATCTGCTAAAAATTCTTACACCACCATTTATAGTGATAGTATTTCCTTCACTATTATTTATAACAAAAAAATAATGACCAAGTTACTGGAAATAAGCCAAAACCACGTTTTTCCAGTTTATACTTTTCTAACAACTCTATACTCCTATTCATACTTTACTATTTTATAATATTTAAACACAGCAATTTATTTTTAGCAAATTATTTTATTAGAAATTTTCACAGTAGTAGTGTCCTTGAGAAAACATTTTTATATTTAAGATAATCCATAACATTGGGATTAGTATACTTCAATATTCCTATAAAGGTAATCATGTATATACAAATAGGTATACATACAAATATATACATATATATATATATATACACAGCCACAAATATATATATATATATATATATATATATATACACACATATACTTTTTTTTAATAGGTCAAGGTATTTGGTCAATACTGTCTCTTTAGGTATGTTCTAAGGGTTGAGATTTATTTAACTCCTACTAAAAGGATGTCACCAACATGGCAACATAGGTCATTACTGATTTGATCCCCATCATAAGAAAAATAACTGTTAACTATTCATGGACAAGACACCACTGAAAGAATGTTATAACATGGGGATGAGGCTGAAGTACCCCCTACATCACAGAAAACAAGACAGATTGCATTAGAGGGGTAAGAAGAGCAGCTACCTGCTGACCACATTACCCCTCTCCTTGGTTGACACACCATCATGCAGAGAGGTCTTCCCTGAGCCTATGGTTCCTTCACTGGAGAAACAGAGTCTATAGGGGCCATCCAGACGCCCAGCATTGTGGGTCACTTTGTCTGGTTCCTGACTCTGGTTTCGCCCCATGAGTATTACAGGCAATCTATGGTCCTTGACCACTGAGAATCTGGTTGTGAGGGAGAAAGGGAGAGGGGCTTATAATATCCCTCATTCAGATCTTAGCAGACCAAGTTACTACCTTCAGAGCACAAGCAGTAGTCCAAACCAGAGGCTTTGATCATCTGCGGAACTAAGTTAAGTCTAACCAGAGAAATTGGCAGAGTACAGGTTTGCCTAATTTGGGTCCTCAAACAAGAAGATACACTGGTGCTGGAGCCCTGTCTGTTCCCACTGCCCAGGCAGGGGAGCTGAGCCATAACCCCATCCAATACTAAACACGGTTCTGGGTCCTGTCTGACCAGAAGGGTTGGCAAGAACACCTGGAAACTGCATAGCCCAGCAATGTTCAAGCTGACAGAATGGTAAGCAGAGCTGATCATGTCCAGAGCAAAGCCAATACTGGGCATGGAGTTCTCCCTTGCAATGACTGGGAAGGGAAGTTAATTCATAGCTCCACATGTTGCTGAATGTAGCTCTCAGCCCCTACTGACCAGAAAGCATTTGGGGGGAAATTTTGGTGGTGCCTGGGGGGGCATTCACATGTTACAGATAGGGGAGCCGACCCATAGCCCTACCCACTTGTGCATGTAACTTCTGGCCTGTCTGGCCAGAGAGGATGGTAGGAATACCTGGAGACTGCATAGCCCAGCAAGCTCCAGCAGAGAAGTGAGGAGGAAGAGCTAACAGTTCACAAAATCCTTTCCAGAGAGGACAAACAGTCCTCTCTGAAAGCCAGTAACTCTGTCAGCCAGGGAACATGGGGTATGGGTCAGCTTGAGTCAAGACCACAAATAAAAAGCCTTACTGGCCCTGGAGCTGCTTCTAATGCTGGGCCTGATAGGCAGGAAAACTAATTCAGAGCCCTGTTTATTACTGAATACAGCCTTTAGCTTACCTAATTTGGGAACCTAACCAGAGTACACAAGAAGCTGCATAGCCCATCCAACAGCACAACTTACGATGGCAATTAAACAGAGAGCACAGTCCACAGCTTTCCCTATCTGCAGAGCAAAACTTGTGGCCTCACCTTGCCAGGGAATTTGGTACATACTCTTGCCTGATTCGAGTCCTCAAACAATGAGCTGTACAAACCCTGGGCCATATCCTGCTGCCCTGCCATGGCAGGGAAGATACTTCATAGTCTCACCTACTGCTGAGTAGAATATCCAGTCCTGATTGGCTAGTAAAAAGCCTGACCAGAACATCCAGGCAACTATGGAGACCATTTTACAGTCTTACTTGGACAGGGAACCAAGCCAGAAGTCCCATCCAAGAGTCCCCAGTGGAACCCCACACACACAACTTCAGGGCTTGGGCAGTTGCCTCACCCTAAAATACACCCTGATAACAGGCTCCACCTGCCCAAGGACATTACCAGCAGACACATACAGAAACCGAAACTGAGCTGACTGGTGGAGAACTCTCTCTGTCAAAGCAAACCTGTGAAGTCTGGAGAAGATTAAACTGCATACCCAAATGCCAAGATACAAATGGAAGGAATCAAGGATCATGAAAAATCATGTAAATATGACACCATGAACTGATACTAAAGAAAACAACATCTATGAAATGTCTGACAAAGAATTCAGAACAATCCTCTTAAAGAAGTTTAGTGAATTACATGAACATACAGACAAATATTCAACAAAATTAGGAAAGCAATGCATGAACAAAATAAGTTCAACAAAGAAAGAGAAACCATCCAAAGAAAAAAATCCCAAACAAATGAACAGAAATCCTAGAGTTGAAAAATACAATGAACTGAAGAATTCAATAGAGAGCTTCAAAAGCATTCTTGACCATGAAGAAGAATGAGTGATCTGAAAGACAGGACATTTGAAATTTCCGTCAGAGGAGAAAAAAGCAAAAAGAATGAAAAAGAGTGAAGAAAGCCTACAGGACTTATGGGACACAATTAAAAGAAAGAGTATTCATGTTATGGAAATTCCAAAATGGAAAAACAAAAGAGAAAGGGACAGAAAGTATATTTAAGGTAATGTTGGCTGAAAAATTATAAAATGTGGGGAAAAATATAGACATCCAGATTCATGAGGCCCAAAGACCACCAAATAATTCGATCCTGAATAGGGCTACTCTGAGATACATTATAATTAAATTGTCAAAAGGCAAAGACAAAAGAATAATTTTTAAAACAGCAAAAGAGAGAAATTATATATGAGAACCCCCATAAAACTATTGGTGGATTTCTCAATAGAAACTGTTCAGGTCAGTGTAGAAAGTCATGATATATTAAATATTAAAAGAAAGAATTGCCAAGCAAAAATTCTATAACCAGCAAAGCTGTCTTTCAGAAATAAAGGAGGGATAAAGACTTTCTTGAACAAACAAAAGCTGAGGAAGTTCATCACCACTAGACTTGCCTTACAAGAAATGATAGAGTTCTTTGAGTAGAAGTAAAAAAGGACTCTAATTAACAATCATAAAAACATAAGAAAGTAGTGTAAAACTTGCTGGTAAAAGTAAATATATAGTCAAAGTTAGATTCCATAATATGGTAATGGTGATGAATAATTCACTTACAACTCTAGTTTAAAAGATAAAAAACAAACGTTGGAAAAATAACAATAACTATGATCATCTGCTATTAGTTACATAATATAAAAAATATGAAAACTGTAACATAATAACCTAGAATGTGAAGGGAAGGAGACATGAAAAGTGTAAAATTTAGGAATTTTATTGAAGTTATTATCAGCTTAAAATAGGATGTTATAATAATAGGGTTTTCTCTTGTGATTACCATGAGGCTTATATAAAACATCTTAAGATTATAAAACCCTACTTTTGCAAATATTTATGTGCCTCACATCAGAACACCTAAATACATAAAGAAAAAAATTGATAGTGCTAAGGGAGAAAATAACAGTAATTAAATAATAGTTGGGGACTTCAATAACCCATTCTCAACAATAAATGTTGAGACAGACAGAGAATCCCAGACAGAGAATCAATAAAGAAACATCTGTTTGAAAAACACTACAGACCAAATTGAACTACAGACATATATAGAACATTCTATCTGTCAGTAACAGAATACATATTCTTCTCAATCACACTGGGATGATTTTCTAGGATAGACAATATATTAAGCCACAAAACAAGACCTAGCAAATTCAAGAAGATTGAAACATACCAAGTATCTCTTTTGATCACAACTGTATGAAACTAGAAATCAATAACAGGAGGAAAATCAGAAAATTCATGAATATATAGAAATTAGACAACAGTCTCCTGAAAAGCCAATAGATCAAAAAGAAATTAAAGGGGGAATAAAAAATATCTTGGGATGAACAAAAATGGAAACACAACATACCAAAACATATGAGATGCAGCAAAAGCAGTTCTAAGCTGGAAATCATATATTAAGAAACAACAAAAATTCCAAATAAACACCCTAACTCTATGCCTTAAAAACCTAGAAGAAAACCAATAAACTTAGCCCAAATTTATCAGAAGGAAGGAAATAAAGATTTAAGCAGAAATAAATAAAATAGAGAATAAGAAAACAATAGAAATGGTAACCAAACTGAACTGGTTCTTTGAAAAGGTAAACAAAATTGACAAACTGTTACCTAGACTAACCAAGAAAAAAAGAGAGAGGATGTAATTCAAATTATGAAAGTAAAAGAAGACATTTCTATTCATACCACAGAAATACTAAGATTCATAACTGACTGCTAAGAACAACTAAATGCCAACAAACTTGACAACCTGGAAGTAACGGAAAAAGTCTTAGAAACATATAACTTACCAAGATCGACTCAGAAAGAAACAGAAAATTTGAAAAAACTAATTACTAATGAGTATATTGAATCAGTAATCAAAAATCTCCCAATGAAGAAAAGCTCCAGACCAGATGACTTCACTGGTGAATTTTACCAGTGAAACTTTTAAAGGAGAATTAAGGCCAATACTTCCAAAATTCTTCAAAAAAAATTGAAGAGGAGGGAACATTCCCAAACTCATTTTACAAAGCCAGCATTACGCGGATGCCAAAGTCAGAAAAGAACAATACCAGAAAAGAAAACTCCAGGTTGATGTCCGCAATGAATATAGATGCAAAAATTCTCAATAAAGTACTAGCAAACCAAATTTAGCAAGACATTAGAAAGATCATTCACCATTATCAAGTGGAATTTATCCCTGGGCTGCAAGGATCCTTCAACATACACAAATCAATCAATGTGATATATCACATTAATAATATGAAAGAAAAAAATCATATGAAGAGATCAATAGATGCAGAAAAAGCATCTGACAAAACTCAACATCTGTTTATGATAAAAGCTCTGAAAAAATTAAGGCATAGAAGGAATGTACTTCAATAAAATAAAGGTCATATATGACAAGCCCACAGCTAACATACTCAATGGTGAAAGGTTGGAAGCTTATCCTCTAAGATCAGGAGCAAGAAAATGGTGTCCACTCTTACCACTTACTGGAAGTTCTAGCTAGAGCAGTGAGGCCAAAAAATTAAAAATAAAATAACTTTTAAAAAGTCATCAGAATTCAAAAGGAAAAAGTAAAATTGTCTATATTTGCATATGACATGAATTTATACATAGAAAATGCTAAAGACTCCACCAAAAAACTGTTAGATCCAATCAACAAATTCAGTAAAGTTTCATGACACAAAATTAACATACAAAAACCAGTAGTGTTTCTATATACCAACAATGAATTACTTGTAAATAAATTACTTGTAAATAAAAATTATGCCACTTGCAATATTAAGAATATATTAAAAACAAATATTATCAAAACCAAAAATATTTAGGAATAAGTTTAACCAAGGAGGCTAAAAATCTTTACTGTGAAAACTATCAGAAATTGATGAAAAAATATCAAAGAAAACACAAGCAAAAATGGAAAAGTATCCAATGTTCATAGATTGGAAGAATTAATATTGTTAAAATGTCAATGCTACCAAAAACCATCTACAGATTCAGTGCACTCCCTATCAAGATAGAAATGGCATTTTGTATAGAAGTACAAAAAATTCTAAAATTTATATGCAATCACAAAAGACCTTGAATAGCTGAAGAAATACTGAGAGAAAAGAATACATCAGACATCACACTTCCTCATTTAAATCTATATAATAGCTATATCAAACTACAGTAATAAAAACTGTGCAATACTGACATAAAAGCAGACAGATAAACCAACTGGACAGAACTGAGAGCAGAGAAATAAACCCAAGCATATACAGTGAACTAATTTTTGACAAGGGAGCCAAGAATAATCAATATAGGAAAGACGGTATCTTTAATTCATGGTGCTGGGAAAATTGGATATTCACATGTAAAAAAATAAAACAAGACCACTATCTTATACCACTCACAAAAATTAACTTGAAATAAATTAAGGACTTAAATGTAAGATTGGAAACCATAAAACTGTTAGAAGAAAACAGAAAATTCACTCCTTGACATGGGCCTTGGCAATGATTTTTTGGATATGACGCTTAAAGCACAAGCAACAAAATAAAAAATAAACAAGTGGTACTATATCAAACTAAAAAAGCGTCTGCACAGAAAAAAAATTAAAGTAAAAATGCAACCTATAGAATGGAAAAAGATTTTCAAACCATATATCTGATAAGGGGTTAATATACAAAATATAAAGAAAAAATAGCAGCAAAAACAAATAATCCAATTAAAAAATAAGCAAAGGAGCTAAATGGACAGTTTTTTAAAGAAAGGTACACAAATGGCCAGCAGGTACATAAAAAGAAGTTCATCACTAATCATAAGGGAAATGCAAATCAAAACCACAAGATATCACTTCATGCCTCTTAGAACGGCCATCATCAAAAAGTCAAGAGATAAGACATGCTGGCAATGATATGGAGAAAAGAGAACACTTGTGCACTGTTGGTGGGATTATAATTGGTACAATCACTATGGAAAATAATATAGAAGATTCTCAAAACTTTGAAAGTAGAACTATCATATGATCCAGCAATCCCATTTCTGGAAAAATCATTCAAAGAAAAGAAAAGACATTGTCCTAAGTGAAGTAAGTCATACAGAGAAAGACATATACTACATAATCTCACTTATATGTGTAATCTAAAAAAAACAACAAAGAAAAACCCAAACTCATAGAAAAAAAAATTATATTTGTGATTACCAGAGGTGTGAGAGTGGAGGTTGGTGGAACTGAAGGAAGGAATAAAAAGGTACAAAATACCAGTTATAAGATAAATAAATACTGAGGCTATAATGTACAACATCATGACTATAGTTAATGCTTCTGTATATTTGAAATTTGCTGAAAGAATAAATCCTAAAATTCTCATCATAAAGAAAACATTTTTTTTGTTAACTATATGAGTGGATGGTTGTTAACTAAACATTGTTGTAATCATTTTATAACATATATGTTTCAAATCATTATGCTGTACACCTTATCTTTATAAAGTGCTGTATATCTATTATATCTCAAGAAAACTAAAATAAAAAACTTACTTTATTTCATTTTTTTTCTATAAATTTTACAGTATCCCGGAGTAAATTACATGAAGATTAATGCATGTCAATTGACATTTATACATAGAAATTTTATGGAAGATGAGAAGGAAATGGAGATTTTACGAAATTTATTTTCTATCATATGGTCATCAATTGTACTTATGTGTCCTCTGAAAAACACAAACCTCTAAAAACCCATCTCAGTAATGTTTCTCACTAGGAAGACTACTAACATTCTGGTGAACCAACTATTTACTTATTAAACACAATAATTCTCCTTGATTTTCATGACTATCAAAAATGCCCATACATATTTTCAAATGCCCTTGGAGTGGGGCTCAGAGATAGAGGGACAGTATGAGAATAAAAGCAATAGATTGAAGTATACAGCCATGACCAGCCTAGCAGAAGAAATACAGGCCTGTTTTCTTATGGATAAATCATATCTTCCTCTATTGACTAATCAGTTGCATGTACATTTAACCCTTGCAAACCCTTCTGGAAGGAATAAGGAAGAAGCAAGTTTCTACAATGGTAATAAATTCATGTTTCCATTATAGCACCTGTGAAAATCAGAGACTGGTTTTAGACCTCCCAAATATCCCCAAAGTGAATATGCTCTTGTGGAGATCAGGCAACAAAGCTGTCAGTAAATGTTGCAAGGCCTTTAAATGTACGAAAGAGCTAGGGAGTTGGAAGATATGGGAGTAAAATTTCTTCTCTTTTGCCCTTATACATCTTAGACGACCTTGCATTTCTAAGAACTGCAAGTGAACATTGTGGGAGTTGACAAGAAAGCATCTAAGAGTAACATTTCAAACTTGCTTTCTGAAAAGACCTTGAGACCCATTTCTCCCTGAATGGAAAAATAGAGACTTGGTCTCCGAAAAGCAATAAATTGTTAAAAATGTAATTTCCATGACACAGTAGGATTCTAAGGCCTTCAAAAGCTGGCATTATATTTTGTGTTAAGTTTAAATAACAGACCTTCTTATCTTTATCTTCCTTTCAAGAACCACATCCCCCTACCTCCCCAGAAATGCATGATAAAGAAATGTGTGGAATAGAAATGTTACATTGTGAAAGGGGAACTAGAGAAATCTCACTTTACCATTTTAAGTTCCTTGTACATTTCTTATGCAATACAAGTATTCAAACTAATTGATAAAAACTGTAACATATGAAGCATTTTCATAACTTAGCTTTTCTAAAAGAACAGTGATTTAGGAGCCAACTTTTTAAATTGTGGCCATCCTTAGATCAGTGGTAATTATTGATTTAATGTTGTTTGTCTAATTACACTGTTTTCTAAAAAATATCTTATGTATTTTTTTAAGCAAAATTGAGAGAAAATTACATATAGTGATTTCCCATATATTCCCTGTCCCACACATTAATAGCCTCCCCTAGTATCAACAAACTACCATGAGGTGGTATATTTGTTACCACTGATGAACCTACATTGACACAACAAAATTACCTGAAGTCCATAGTTTACATTTATGGTTCACTGTTTGTGTTGTACATTTTATGGTCTACGGGTTTGAATAAATCTATGACATGTATCTATCATTATGGTGTCATATATTGTATCTTTACTGCTCTAAACATCTTCTGCTTCTGTCTATTCATTCCTTACCCCCTAAGCCCTGTCAACTACTGATTTTTTAACTGTCTCCACAGTTTTGCCTTTTCCAGAATGTTGTATAGTTGGAATTATAAAGAATGTATTCTTTTCAGACTAGCTTCTTTCACTAAGCTTTACGGATTTAAGATTCCTACATGTCTTCTCATGGTTTGATTGCTCATTTATTTTTAGTGAATAATATTATATTGTTTGAATGTACTACAGTTTATCCATTTACCTACTGAAGGACATCTTTGTTGCTTCCAACTTTTAGCATTATGAATAAAGCTGATATACATATCCAGGTACATGTTTCTGTGTAAACATAAGTTTTTCAATTCCTTTGGGTAATAACCAAAAATGTCACTGCTGGATTCTATGATAATATTATGTTTAGTTTTATAAGTAACCAGCAGACTGTCTTCTAAAGTTGCTACACCATTTTGCTTTCATGCCAGAAACGTGTAAGAGTTTCTGTTGCTCTACATCTTACCAGCATTTAGTATTGTCAGTGTTCTAGATTTGGGCTATTCTAAGAGGTGTATAGTGGTATCCCATTGTTGTTTTCATTTGCCTTTCTCTGATGACATATGATGTGGAGCATCTTTTCATATGCTTATGTGCCATTTGTATATCCTCTTCAGTGAGGTATCTGTTAAGGTCTTAGGCCCAGTTTTAATCACATTGAATGTCTTTATTGTTGAGATAAAAAGATTTTTGTGTATTTTGAATTAACAGTCCTTTATCAAATGTGTCTTTTTCAACATTTTCTCCTAGTCTGTGGTTTGTCTTGTTCTCTTGACATTGTATTTTGTAGAGCATAAATTTCTAATTTTAGTGAAGTCCATATTGTCATTTATTTCATGGACCATTCTTTTGGTATTGTATCTAAAAAAGTCATCACTACTCCCAAGGTTGTCTAGTTTTTCTCTCTTATTGTCTTTTAGGAGTTTACTAGCTTTGCATTTTACATTTAGATCTGTGATCCATTTTACTTATAAGATTTGTGTCTAGATTTATATTTTAGCATGTGGATGCCTAGTTGTTCTAGCACCATTTGTTGAAGAGACTATTACTGCCTTTGCTTTGTCAAAGATCAGTGAATTTCAATTATATGGGTCTATTTCTAGGCTTTTGATTCTGTCCCATTACTTTTGTCTATTCTTTCAGTATCACACTATTTTGATTACTGTAGCTTTATAATAAGTCTTGAAGTCACGTAGCATCACTCCTCCTACTTTGTTCTTCCCTTCAATACTTTTTCAGTTATACTGGATCTTTTGTCTCTCTGTATAAACTTTAGAACTGAGTTTGTGGATATACCAAAATAACTTGCTGGAATTTTGATTGAGATTACATTGAATCTATACATCAATTTTGGAAGAAATGACATCTTTACAATATTGAGATTTCCTGTCCATAAATATGGGACATTATTATTTTTGTCCTTGTGCATCAGACTTTTATAGCTTTTTTCATATTTATCTTACACATATTTTATTAGATTTATATATGTTTTTCATTTTGAGGGCATGGTAATGTAAATGGTATTGTTTTTTCTTTAATTTCAAATTCCACTTGCTTGCTGCTTTACAGTAAAGCAATTGACTTTTGTATATTAATTTCATATCCTGCAACCTTACTATAATTGCTTGTAGCTCAAGGAGATTTTTGGTCTATTCTGTTGGACTTTCTACATAGATGATCATGTCATTTGTAAATAAGACAATTTTATTTCTTTCTTCTCATCTGTTTATCTATTATTTCCTTTCATTGTCTAATTGCATTACCTAGAACTTCCAGTATGATGTTGAGAAAGAATGGTGTGAAGGAACATCTTCATTTTGTAACTGATTTTAGTGGGAAAACTTCAAGTTTTTCACCATTAATTATGATGTTAACACTAGGATTTTTATAGATATTCTACATTAAATAGAGGCAGTTCCCCTTTATTCCTACTTTGCTGATAATTTTTATCATGAATGAGTGTTGAATTTTGTCAAATGTCAAATGCTTTTTTGCATCAATTAATATGAACATGATTTTTTTTTTCCTTTAGCCTGTTGTGATGCATTACATTGATTTTTGAATACTGAACAAGCCTTGCATACCTGGACTAAATCCCAGGTGTTTATGGTATATAATTGTTTTGTATATTGTAGGATTTGATTTGTTATTATTTTATCGAGAGTTTTTTGTATCTGTTCATGAGAGATACTGGTCTGTAGTTTGTTTTGTTTCCTTTTAGTATCTTTGTCTGGTTCCATTAGTGTAGCGATGTCCTCATAGAATCAATTGGGAAGTATCCCTCTGTTTTTTATCTTCTGAAAGAGATTGTAGAGAATTGGTATAATTTCCTCCTTAAATGTTTGGTAGAATTCCCTAGTTTACCCACCTGAGGCTGTTTTTTGGTTTTGGAAGGTAATTAATTATTGATTAAATTTTAAATAGATAGTCCTATTTAGTTGTCTAATTGTTGCTGTGTGAACTTTGGCAAATTGTGTCTTTCAAGAAATTGAGTCATTTCATCTAGGTTATTAAATTTGTGGGCTTAGATTAGTTCATAGTGTTCCTTGATTATTGTTTTAATGTCCATAGGATCTGCAGTGGTTTCCCCTCTTTCCTTTCTGATATTACTATCATGGGTCCTCTCTCTCTCTTCTTCTTAGTTAGCCTGTCGAGAGACATAATTTTATTTATCTTTATTTTTATTTTATATTGAGGTGTAGATGATTTATAATGTTGTGTTAGTTTCAGGTGTACAGTAAAATGGTTCAGTTATACATATACATATATCCATTCTTTTTCAGATTCTTTTCTCCTGTAGCTTATTACAGAATATTGAGTAGAGTTCCCTCTGCTATACAATAGGTTCTTGTTGATTATCTGTTTTATACATAGTAGTGTGCATATGTTAATCCCAAACTCCTAATTTATCCCTACCCCCCAACTTTCCCCTTTGGTAACCATAAAGTTGTTTTGAAGTCTGTGAGTCTGTTTTGTAAATAAGTTCATTTGCAACACCTTTTTAGATTCCACATATAAGTGATATCATATGATATTTGTCTTTCTCTGTCTGACTTAGTATGATAATCTCTAGGTACATCCATGTTACTGCAAATGGCATTATTTCATTCTTTTTGATGGCTGAGTAATATTCCATTGCATATATGTACCACACATTCTTTATCCATTCCTGTCACTCTTTTAAATGATGTAATCTCTTAAAGAACAAACTTTTTGTTTTACTTTCTATATTGATTTGCTAGTTTCAATTTGATTGATTTCTGTTCTAATTCTTATTTATTTTCTTCTACTTACTTGGATTTAATTTGCTCTTGTTCTTCCTGTTTCCTAATATGGAAAAAATGATTTTAGATCTTTCTCCTTTTCTAACTTATGCATTTAATGCTATAAAGGTACCTGTAATCAGTGCTCTTCATTAATTTCACATATTTTGATAAATTGTGTTTTTATTTTAATTTAGTTCAAACAATTTTTTTTATTTCTCTTATCTTCTTTGATCTATATATTGTTTAGATGTGTGTCATTTACTCTGCATGTATGTTGGAATTTTCCATTTATGTTTCTGTCTTTGATTTATAGTTTAATTTCATTGTGGTCTAAGAGCAAACATCAGGTGATTTCTATTATTTTTGGTTTGTTAAGGTGAGTTTTATAGCCCATAATGTGATCCATCTTTGTGAGTGTTTCATGTGAGCTTCAGAAAAATTTGTATTCTGCTGTATTGGATGAAGTAGTCTATAGATGTCAATTATCTCCAGTTGATTGATGGTGTTGTTGAAGTCAAATATGTCCTTGCTGAATTTCTCCTGTTGTATATTTGTCCACTTCTGGTAGAGGAGTGTTTAAGCCTCCAACTATGATAGTGGATCTATTTATCTTTGCAGTTCTGTTAGTTCCCGTCTCCTTTAGTTAATGTTCTATTGTTAGGCAAATATCCTTTTCATTGTTATGTTTTTGGATAACTGATCTCTTTATAGTTATGTAATACACTTCGTTATTCCTGATAACTTTCCTTCCTTTGAAGTCGGTTCAATCTGAAATTAATAGAGCTATTCTTTCTTTCTTTGGATGAGTCTTGGTACAGTATTGATTAGTATTAATACGGTATATTTTCCTCCATCCATTCACTTTTTTTTTTTTTGTGGTACGCGGGCCTCTTCCATTGTGGAGCACAGGCTCTGGACGTGCAGGCTCAGCGGCCATGGCTCACGGGCCCAGCCGCTCCGCAGCATGTGGGATCTTCCCGGACTGGGGTACGAACCCCTGTCCCCTGCATTGGCAGGTGGACTCTCAACCAGTGCACCACCAGGGAAGCCCCATCCATTCACTTTTAATCTACATGTCTTTATATTTAAAATGGGCTTCTTAAAGACAAAATATAGTTCAGTACTTTTTTTGCAAACTCTGACAATCTCTATCTTTTAATTGGTACATTTAGACCATTGACATTGAAAGTGATTATTGAAATAACTTGATTAATATCTACATTTCTTAACATTTTCTTTTTGTGTCCTTAATCTTTGTTCCTATTTTGCCTTCCACTCATTTTCTGCCTTTTGTGATTTTAACTGAGCATTTTATATAGCTCAAGTTTCTCTCTTTTTATAGCACAGCAGTTTAGTTCTTTAAACAAAAAAAGTGTTTTCCGAGGGTTATTAACATACACTTATATGTAATCAAAATCCACTTCCCATAACACTATACTTCTTTGTGGGTAGTGAGAGTACCTTATAATAACAAAATAATTCTAATTCCTCCTTTCCATCCCTTGTATCATTGTCACCATCATTTCATTTATATATAAGCATACATAAGTGCATATATATATCAATAATTATATATACCACATATATAATATATATAATTGTATGTATAATACATAAAATATATACATAAGCTACATAATCAAATACATTATTGGTATTATTATTCGTCCTAAGTCTCACCTATTCAATTTATTAATTTATTAAGAGTAAGAATAATAAAGGTAATCTTCACTTATTCCTTCTTTAATGCTTTGCATATATATATATATATATATCTCCAGGTTTTTGAACTATATTATTTTCCTTCTGTCTAAAGAACTTCTTTTAACATTTCTTGCAAGGCACATCTACTGGTAACAAACTCCCTCATTTTTTGTTTGTCTGAAAAAGTCTTTATTTCTCCTTTACTTTTGAAGATAATTTTGCTTTTTATAGAATTTCTAGGTTCATGGTTCTCATTCTGTCAATACTTATAATATTTCACTCCACTCTCTCTTTTGAATATTTTCTGAGAAGTTGGAAACAATTCTTATCTTGTTCTTCTATAGGTAAGTTGTTTTTTTTCCCCCTTTTTTCAGGAATTTTCCTGTATTTTTGGTTTTCTGTAGTTTGAAAATAATATTCCTAGATGTAGCTTTCTGGACATTTATTAAATTTGGTTTCTCTGAGCTTCCTAGACCTGTGGTTTGGTGTCTGACATAAATTTGGGGAAATTATTAGCTAATATTTTTTCAAACACCATATCTGTTCTTTTTTCTCCACCTGATAGTCTCATTAAGTGTATGTTACATCTTTTATAGTTGTCCCACAATCCTTAGACATCCTTTTCTGTTTTTATTCTTTGTTCTCTTTGCCTTTCAGTTTTCAAGGATTTTATTGGTATATTCTCTAGTTCAGAAATTATTTCCCCATCCTTTTCCAGTCCACTAATAAGCAAGTAAAAGACATTCTTAATTTCTGCTACAGTGTTTTAGACCTCTAATATTTCTCTTTTGTTCTTTTTTTTAGGATTTCTATGTCTCTGCTTACAATGACAATCTGTTTTTACATGCTGTGTACATTCTTCATTAGAGTCCTTAGCATATTAATTATAGCTGTTTTAAACTCACAATCTACTAATTCCAATATCTCTGCCATATCTGGTTTTGGTGCCTGCTCTTTGTCTCCAAAAGTAGTACCAAATTTATTTTGGTAAGCCTTATAAGTTTTTCTTCATAATGAGAAATAACTTACCAGGTAAAAGAAACTGCTATAAATAGGCCTTTAGTAAAGTTATGGTGAGGTATGGGGTAAGGGAAAGTTTTCTGTAGTATTATTATTTTATCTGTCTTTTAGTGAGCTTATGTCTCTGAACTGTGAGCATTGCAATATATATATATTTTTTCTTTCCCCATAGGTTGGACAGGATGGTTAGAGTGACTAGAGTTAGGTATTTCCCTTTCTCCAGATCACTTTGTCTCTGACAATATCCCAGCAAGTTAGACTGCGGTTAAGTAGTTTCCCCTGAAATCAGTCCTTGTTAAGAATAGAGTTTTTTTGTATTTCTTAAAAAAAAATTTTTAACATCTTCATTAGAGTATAATTGCTTTAAAATTGTGTGTTAGTTTCTGCTTTATAAAAAAGTGAATCAGTTATACATATACATATGTTCTCATAACTCTTCCCTCTTGCATCTCCCTCCCTCCCACCATCCCTATCCCACCCCTCTAGGTGGTCACAAAGCACTGAGCTGATCTCCCTGTGCTATGCGGCTGCTTCCCACTAGCTATCTATTTTACATTTGGTAGTGTATATATGTCCATGTCACTCTCTCACTTTGTCACAGCTTACCCTTCCCTCTCCCCATATCCTCAAGTCCATTCTCTAGTAGGTTGGTGTCTTTGTTCCTGTCTTACCCCTAGGTTCTTCATGACATTTTTTTTTTTCTTAGATTCCATATATATGTCTTAGCATATGGTATTTGTCTTTCTCTTTCTGACTTACTTCACTGTGTATGACAGACTCTAGGTCCATCCACTTCACTACAAATAACTCAATTTCATTTCTTTTTATGGCTGAGTAATATTCCATTGTATATATGTGCCACATCATCTTTATCCATTCATCTGATGATGGAAACTTAGGTTGCTTCCATGTCCTGGCTATTGTAAATAGAGCTGCAATGAACATTTTGGTACACAACTCTTTTTGAATTATGGTTTTCTCAGGGTATATGACCAGTAGTGGGATTGCTGGGTCATATGGTAGTTCTATTTGTAGTTTTCTAAGGAATCTCCATACTGTTCTCCATAGTGGCTGTATCAATTTACATTCCCACCAACAGTGCAAGAGGGTTCCCTTTTCTCCACACCCTCTCCAGCATTTATTGTTTCTAGATTTTTTGATGATGGCCATTCTGACTGGTGTGAGATGATATCTCATTGTAGTTTTGATTTGCATTTCTCTAATGATTAATGATGTTGAGCATTCTTTCATGTGTTTGTTGGCAGTCTGTATATCTTCTTTGGAGAAATGTCTATTTAGGTCTTCTGCCCATTTTTGGATTGGGTTGTTTTTTTGTTATTGAGCTGCTTGTAAATATTGGAGATTAATCCTTTGTCAGTTGCTTCATTTGTAAATATTTTCTCCCATTCTGAAGGTTGTCTTTTGGTCTTGTTTATGGTTTCCTTTGCTATGCAAAAGCTTTTAAATTTCATTAGGTCTCATTTGTTTATTTTTGTTTTTATTTCCATTTCTCTAGGAGGTGGGTCAAAAAGGATCTTGCTGTGATTTATGTCATAGAGTGTTCTGCCTATATTTTCCTCTAAGAGTTTGATAGTGTCTGGCCTTACATTTAGGTCTTTAATCCATTTTGAGCTTATTTTTGTGTATGGTGTTAGGGAGTGTTCTGATCTCATACTTTTATATGTACCTGTCCAGTTTTCTTTGCTCTCCCCTGACAGAAGCCGGAGGGAATTTTTCTCTGATATTTATTGTGGGAAACTGGCAGACCTCCTGTACCTCTCTCACAATACTGTGGGAGCCACCTTATGACTGGGTCTTTCTCAAGTTTTAACTCTTACACTGTTTACACCGAATTTCTAGCAATTTGTAAATTACAGTTCATGGTTTCCTACCCAAGCACTTGCTCCCATAGAGGTTTCTGTTTATGATTTTCTACTCAGGTAAGCAGTGACTCCCTATATTCTTCTGTCTTTCCAATCTTGGCGAAGCAGTTTGCCCTGTGTCCTCCCCTCTCTTATAGATCAAAGAAGAGTTTTTTTTTTTTTTCCAATCTGTTCAATTTTTTACTTGTTTAACGATGCCTTAATGATTTCTAAGCTCCTTCCATGTGGAAATGGAAACTGGCACAAACACTTTTGGGTTTTAATTTGGTATTATTTTGCATATAGGGAAAAAAATCAGATAATTATAAATGAAAAACTATGTCTCTTACTATTAATTTATGAAAATCTTAACATTCTGTTTTTTTGGGGTTTTTTTACTTTGTATATTTTGTTTGGTTTGATTTTTTTTTTTTAAATAAAGATGCAGTTTCACTCTTGGCAATCACATAAAATACAGTCATTGTAGTAAACTGCAAGAAATCATTATCTAGGATAATCTAAAATAAATCTTGCAGACCAAGGTCTTTCTGAAGTAGATGCAATATATTCTGAGAGCAGGATCAAATTACATTTTTCTGGCTCAGGACAGAGAGTTCACTATTAAATAGGGGACTAGATCACCTAATAATGTTGTTGGCTACACATCAAGACATGCGTGACTACTGGGTTGGCTAGATATTTTTGTCTCATTCATGTGAAAGCAGCATAATTACTAAGATTTTTTTTTTTTTTACCAATTCCACATACCTTAATCATCAATGGAAAATACTTCTTACATATATAATGCTGAAATAAAAGCCTTTAGAAGATATAACAATAACAGTATTTGAAGAACTTGTAATGCTAACTAACCAGCGAGAAGGTGTATGTCACTGTTTAAACAATTTATCCTGTGCTACTTTAATGTGGTTATTATACAGACAATATGGCCATTTCCACATCATGTATCTTTATACAGTAAATTGTTATTGATAGGAAATCTCAAGTAAAAATTTAGTAGATAGTTTTAAATTGCTTTGCAAAGTATTTTCATGCCTACACTAAGAGAATGAGACTTTCTCCTTCTCTAGAAATGTTTCCTTATTGACATTTTCATTATAATTTTTAGATTCTAGGCGAGGGTGAACAACAATTTTTGTGTTTTCTCTTCTAAACTCATCTTTTGTAAATACATTTCTTTGTCACATTCATTTTTGTAGTCTTTTACACATTGATTTGTAAAAGTTATTATATACTCTGGACACCAAATGGTTGAATAATTTGGAAATATCTCCTTGTAACTACCTTTTCACTTAGGTTATATTCTTTATTGTATTGAATATTAATTTCAATAAAGCCAAATTTACCAATATTTTGCTTTATGATGTACAGTTTCAAAGTTATTTAGTCAATCCTACAAAACACCAAGGTTATGGTATTATTGTCTAATATTTCTTTGTAAATATTTAATTATTTTGTTTAATACATTTAAGTTTTTTTATTTTTATAAATGATGTAATGCAGAGGTCTACTATTAATTTTATTACATGACAATAACTGAATGACCCAGGACTATTTGTGAAGAGTTAGTCCTTTAATCATTGATTTGTAAATAGTTGGCAAATACCAAGTTTCAATTTATCTGTGTATCTGCTTCAATTAATCTATTATTCCTGAGAAAAAAATTTAATGTTAATAAAATTGATTTTCCCTTTAGCTTTCTTGAAGTTAATTGTGTTCCACAATTCTGAATTTCACGGAATTTATTAAGGAAATACTGTAGGTATACTCTGTATTACACTGCATCCCCAGTATGGTCAAGGGCAACACTTTGTATGTGATTAATTAAAATTTATGTAACAAAAAATATTCATATTACATGACATAAGTAATAACCCTAAATATGCTCACATCATTTCATGTCAGATTTTTCACCTAATTTGTTCAGGTCAGGTCAGATTTTTTTCTCTAACATTAGTTATGAAAAACTTTAAAATTTTTAAATTCTGAAAAATTTTAATGGGTATATTAATAGGATTAATTTTACAGAAGATATGCAAGACCTCTATATTGTAAGTGACAAAACATTGTTAATGGAAGTTAACATATACCTACATAAATGGAGATATATCCTGTATTTATGGATTAGAAGATTCAATATTTCTAAGTTGTATTATTCCCAGTTTTATTAATAGATTCAAAGAAGTTTAAATTATAATCCTAGCGGGCATGCCAAAGACCTATATAAAGTTTTTCTAAAATTTATATAAAAAAAGGATTTATAATATTAAAAAGTAAATTGAAGTTCCAATTGAAATACCTTATTTTTAGACAAACTTTTAAGTTAGGACAATCAAGGCAGTAGCATTGACATGAGAATAGCCATATAATATCAATGAAATGAATTCAGAAATAAAGCAAAACTTATTTGGCAAATTAATGTTTGAAATTAGCAGCATAATTCAGAGGACTAAATATAGATTTTTTTAAACACAAGGTGCTTGAACAACTGGATATCTAAATTTTCTTTTTTTTTAAAATAATGCTGAAATTTACATCATACAGTATAGATCTAAATATAAAGGACTAAATTATAATAATTCTATAAGAAAAGAGGGGAAATATTTGTTACCTTGTAATAGACAAAGATTAATTGAAGAAGGCACAAAAGCATGGCTTATAAAATTAAAAGTTAAATAAAGTACTTCATCAAAATTAACAACTCTTTTCCTCTTCCAAAGATACAAATAAGGAAATGAAAATATAAATAAAAACTAAGAAAAATATTTGGAATTCATAATCTGAGGAAAGGTTTATATGCAGCATTTACAAAGGTCTTTTAAAATTCAGAAAGAAAGGAAAACCAAAATCATTTAAAAATGGGAAAAATTGACCTGACACTTCAAAGATATATGAATGGACAGTAAGCACATTAAGTTGCAATATTATTAATGATTAAGAAAATGGGAATTTAAATCATAATGAGATATACCATGGCATTCATACCAGAATGGCTAAAATTAAGAAGACTGAAATAACATGTGTTGGTAAGTATGTGGTACAACTGAAGTTCTCAGAGATAGTTGATAGGAATAAAAAATGTTACAATCACTTTAGAAAACCAGGTTGCCAGTGTTTTTTAAAGTAAAACATACACAGCAATCCAAATCATAAGTATTTAACCATGAGAAATAAACTGTATGCTACATTGGAAGGTGTTATTCATACCATAGCATAAAAATATTAAAATGCCTAGGAGTAAACGCTTGTAAGGAGGCCAAAGACCTGTACTCCAAAAACTATCAGATGCAGATGAAAGAAACTGAAAATGATATAAAATGGATGGAAAGATATACCATGTTCTTCGATTGGAAGAATCAACATTGTTAAAATGAACATACTACCCAAGGCAATCTACAGATTCAATGCAATCTTTATCAAATTACCAATGACATTTTTCACAGAACTAGAACAAAAAAGAATTTTAATTTGTATGGAAACACAAAAGACCCTGGATAGCCAAAGCAATCCTGAGAAAGAAGAATGGAGATGAAGGAATCAAACTCCCTGACTTCAGTCTACACTACAAATCTACAGTCATCAAAACATTATGGTACCGGTGCAAAACCAGACGTAGATCATTGGAACAGGATAGAAGGCACAGATATAAACCCTCACATTTATGGTCAGTTAATCTACAAAAAAAGAGGCAAGAATATACAATGGAGAAAAGAGTCTCTTCAATAAGTGGTGCTGGAAAAACTGGACAGCTACATATAAAAGAATGAAATTAGAAATTTCTCTAACACCATATATAAAAATAAACTCACAATGGATTAAAGCCCTGAATGTAATACTGGATACTATAAAACACTTAGAGGAAAACACAGGCAGAAAACTCTTGAACATAAATTGCAGCAATACTTTTTTGGATCCATCTCCTAGAATAATGGAAATAAAAACAAAAATAAACAAGTGAGACCTAATTAAACTTAAAAGCTTTTGCAAAGTAAAGGAAAATATAAACAACATGAAAAGACAGTCTGTGGAATGGAAGAAAATATTTGCAAATGATGTCACCAACAATAGATTAATTTCCAAACTGTACAAAACAGCTCATACAAAATAATTTAAAAAACAACCTTAATAACAGCTTAATAACAACAACAACCAAAAAATAAAAAATAAAAACCCAATCCAATCAAAAAATGGGCAGAAGATCTAAATAGACATTTCTCCATAGAAGACATACAGGTAGCCAACAGACACAGAAAAAGATGCTCAACATCATTAATAGAGAAATGCAAATCAAAACTACAATGAGGTATCACTTCACACCAGTCAGAATGGCCATCATCAAAAAGTCTACAAATAATAAATGTTGGAAGGGGTGTGGAAAATGCTGGAAAGCAACCCTTATACACTGTTGGCAGGAATGTAAATTGATACAGCCACTGTGGAGAACAGTATGGAGGTTCATTAAGAAACTAAAAATAGAGTTACCATATGATCCTGCAATCCACTCCTGTGCATCTATCTGGAGAAAACTCTAATTTGAAAAGATACATGTGTCTCATTTTTCATAGCAGTTCTATTTACAATAGCCAAGACATGGAAGCAACCAAAATGTCCATGGACAGATGAGTGGATAAAGAAGATATGCTGGGCTTCCCTTGTGGCGCAGTGTTTGGGAGTCTGCCTGCCGATGCAGGGGACATGGGTTCGTGTCCCGGTCTGGGAAGATCCCACATGCCACGGAGTGGCTGGGCCCATGAGCCATGGCCACTGAGCCATGGCCGCTCCGTCCGGAGCCTGTGCTCTGTAGCAGGAGAGGCCACAGCAGTGAGAGGCCCACATACCGCAAAAAAAAAAAAAAGAAGATATCCTATGTATTTATACAATGACATATTACTCAGACATAAAAAAGAATGAAATAAAGCCATTTCAGCAATATCGATGGACCTAGAGATGTTCATACTAAGTGAAATGTCAGAGAATGACAAATATCATGATATAATTTATATGTGGAATCTAAAAAAAGTACAAATAAACTTAATTACAAAACAGAAATAGTCACAGACATAGAAAACAAATGTGTGGTTACCAATGGGGACAGTGGTGGGTGCAGGGAGAGGTAAATTAGGAATTTGGGATTAACATATTCACACTACTATATATTCAATGTAAGATAGGTAAACAAGAAGAACCTACTGTATAACACAGGAATCTCTATGAAGTATCTTGTAATAACCTGTAAGGGAAAAGAATCTGAAATATATATATATAGTTATATATATAGTTATATATATATATATACATACATATATATACATATATATATATAACTGAATTATTTTGCTGTATACCTGAAACTAACAGAACATTGCAAATTAACTGTACTTAAATTTTTAAAAACGTTTCAAAAAAGGTGTTGTTCATAGCACCTTTGTTCATAATAACCAAAAAGTGGAAACAACCCTAATGTCCATCACCTGGTCAATAGATAATCAAATTATGATCTATCTGTAGTCTGGATAAAATGAATAAATAAAAATGAATAAATTTCTGACAGGTCCAAAAACATGGGCAAATATCACAAGCACTGTGTTATATTCAAGGAGTGAAATGCAAAAGTATATATCTTATATGATTCTATTTATTTGAAATTCAATAAAACATAAATTTATAGAGACAGAAAACAGAGCAGTGCTTCCTAGATTTTGGGGAATGGATTGACCCCAAAGCAGCATGAAAAAATACTTTTGGAAGAAGTAAAATATTTATATCTTGATTTTGAGGTAGTTACAAAGTGAGCTATGAATGTCAAATTTCCTAATCTATACACTTAAATGAGTTGAATTTTATTGTCTAACAATTATATCTCAATAAACATGGGATAAAGTCAAATTAAATAAAGTATTTGAAGTGGCATATTAGAAGCAAAGTAAATGACCATAGTAGGGTATAAACAATGCTTAAATGACTGTCTCAGAAAATTTTTCAGTTATCTCAGTATCTAAGGAAAGAATATATTATTAAAATAATCTTGGGCTTCCCTGGTGGTGCAGTGGTTGAGAGTCCGCCTGCCGATGCAGGGGACATGGGTTTGTGCCCCAGTCCAGGAAGATCCCTCATGCCGTGGAGCAGTTGGGCCCGTGAGCCATGGCCACTGAGCCTGCATGTCCGGAGCCTGTGCTCCACAACGGGAGAGGCCACAACAGTGAGAGGCCTGCATACCACAAAAAAACAAAAACGAAATAATCTTAATTACTAAAATCTGATACTGAATACTTTCCCTATACAGTGCACCAAGTAAAATTCTAAGACAGTAGTATCACATGGCTAAAACACATTTATTTCTTGGGGTCTTTCACAGTATCAGTCAACAACTAGTTTGCTAAATTTGGTATAGATTTAATTTGGCCACTGAATGCTTAATCTAGATTTCAGATAATTTCTTTTCTCATGTGCACTGATCCCTATGACAATAAATGATAAAGGATATTTCACTGTTTAAACACCTCTAATTTAAGGCAACTTAATCAACCCTCTTCATTGAAAGATTCTGGACTATAATTACAGCACTAATGTCTACCTGTCAGTTCTTTTCAGGTATGGTACCAGAGAGTAATTGCATCTCATGTATTTTCTTGTGGAAATTGCTTCGTACCTGGAGGTGATATTTTTTCCTTTAATCATTTCTTCTGTATGATGTAACTGTGAGTCACATAGAGGACTTTTTAGCTACAATATTCCAATATGATTCCCCCCAATCTGGACACCATCCAGTTTAAAAATAATAATAATTTATAAGGATTTAGCAATGTCAAAAGTACATTTAATAGTAAGAAAGTCACAGTGTCTTTGCAATGTGACACAATATTTGTACAATGTTCTGATTTTTAAGGTTCATTATAGTCCGGGAAGACTATTTCCAAAATTTTTACAGATAGTACTTTGACACTTAATTTGTCACTTTATGCTTCAAAGACTTCTTGTTGCAAAATAAGTTATTAATAGTTGACTAAAACATTATAATTAAAAAAAATAATATTACCATTAGAGGATTTTAGTAGCTCTACCAAAACATTCATGGGTCTATCATAGAAAATTAAAACCAGTGACAGACATGTATAAACATCATAAAACTTAATTGTGTATTTATATGTTTCAAGTATATTTCAATGTGAGTTAATGATCTAACATATATAATCATTCATCAAATATTTTGAGCTTCAATATTTACAACTGTCCCCTTATAAAAGTCTTTAGCCTAATTATATTAAATATAATTTTATCCCAATTATCATCTAAAGCAAAATTACCTTTCTCACTTAGTTTCCCTAAAGTTTTACTTATGATAATATTTTTATCTTCGACTAATGCTGTAAGTTCCTCCAGCTCATCTTATTTCTTCTGTAAATTCCCCCCAAAATGTGTTTGAACAGACTGGTTCAAGATGATGGAGTAGAAGGACGTGTGCTCACTCCCTCTTGTGAGGCACTGGTATCATGACTAACTGCTGAACAATCATCGACAGGAAGACACTGTAACTCACCAAAAAAGATACCCCACATCCAAAGACAAAGGAGAAGCTGCAAAGAGATGGTAGAAGGAATGCAACCACAATAAAATCAAATGCCAAAACCACTGGGTGGGCGACTCACAAACTGGAGAACAATTATAACACAGAAGGCCACCCACTGGAGTGAAGGTTCTGAGGCTCATGTCAGACTTCTCAACCTGGGGGTCTAGCAAAGAGAGGAGGAATTCCCAGAGAATCAGACTTTGAAGGCTAGTGGGATTTGATTGGAGAACTTTGACAGGACTGGGGTAAAAAACTCTTGGAGGGCACACAAAGTAGTGTGCGGATCAGGACAGAGGGGAAGGAGCAGTGACCCCATAGGAGACTGAACCAGACCTACCTGCAAGTGTTGGAGGTTATCCTGTAGAGGCAGGGGGTGGCTGTGGCTCACCACAGGAACAAAGACACTGACAGCAGAAGTTCTGGGAAGTACTCCTTGGCAAGAGCCCTCCCTGAGTCTGCCACTAGCCCCACCAGAGAGCCTGTAGGCTCCAATGCTGGGTCACCTCAAGCCAAACAAACAAGAGGGAGGGAACTCAGCCCCATCCATCAGCAGACAAGTGGATTAAACTTTTACTGAGCTCTGTCCACCAGAGCAACACCAAGCTCTACCCACCACAAGTCCCCCCTATCAGGAAGCTTGCAGGAGCTTCTTAGATACCCTCATCTACCAGAGGGCAGACCACAAGTCCCTCCCATCAGGAAGCTTGCAGAAGCCTCTTAGATACCCTTATCTACCAGAGGGCAGACAGCAGAAGCAAGAAGAACTACAATCCAGCAGCCTGTGGAATGAAAACCACATTCACAGAAAGATAGACAAAATGAAAAGGCAGAGGACTATGTATCAGATGAAGGAAAAAGATAAAACCATAGAAAAATAACTAAATGAAGTGGAGAAAGGCAACTTTCCAGAAAAAGAGTTCAGAATAATGATAGTGAAGATGATTCAGGACCTCAGAAAAAGAATGGAGGCAAAGATCGAGAAGATGAAAGAAATGTATAACAAACACACAGAAGAATTAAAGAACAAACACCTAGAAGAATTAAAGAACAAACAAACAAAGATGAACAATAAAATAACTGAAATAAAAAAATACACTAAAAGGAATCAATAGCAGAATAACTGAGGCAGAAGAATGGATAAGTGACCTGTAAGACAGAATGGTGGAATTCACTGCTGCAGAACAGAATAAAGAAAAAATAATGAAAAGAAATGAACACAGCCTAAGAGCCACCTAGGGCAACATTAAACACAACAACATTCACCTTATAGGGGTCCCAGAAGGAGAAGAAAGAGAGAAAAGACTGGAGAAAATATTTGAAGAGATTATAGTCAAAAACTTCCCTATCATAGGAATGGAAATAGCCACACAAGTCCAGGAAGCACCTAGAGTCCCAGGCAGGATAAACCCTAGGAGAAACATGATGAGACACACAGTAATCAAATTGACAAAAATAAAAAAAAAACAAAGACAAATTATTAAAAGTAATAGGGGAAAATGACAAATAACATACAAGGGAACTCCCGTAAGGTTAACAGCTGCTTTCTCAGCAGAAATTCTACAAGCCAGAAGGGAGTGGCACAATATATTTAAAGTGATGAAAGGGAAGAACCTAAACCAAGATTACTCTAACCAGCAAGGAGTTCATTCAGATTCTATGGAGGAATCAAAAACTTTACAGACAAGCAAAAGCTAAGAGAATTCACACCACCAAACCAGCTCTCCAACAATAGCTAAAGGAACTTCTCTAAGTGGGAAACACAAGAGAAAAAAAGGACCTACAAAAACAAACCCAAAACAATTAAGAAAATGGTACTAGGAACATACATATCAATAATTACCTTAAATGTGAATGGATCAAATGCTCCAACCAAAAGACAAAGGCTTGCTGAATGGATACAAAAACAAGACCCGTCTATATGCTGTCTACAAGAGACCCACTTCAGACCTAGGGACACATACAGACTGAAAGTGACACGATGGAAAAATATTTTCTATGCAAATGGAAATCAAAAGAAAGCTGGAGTAGCAATACTCATATCAGATAAAATAGACTTTAAAATAAAGAATATTGCGAGAGACAAGGAAGGACACTACATAATGATCAAGGGATCAATCCACGAAGAAGATACAACAATTTTAAATATATATGCAGAGAGACCTTCAAGATGGCAGAAGAGTAAGGTGTGGAGATCACCTTCCTCTCCACAAGTACATCAGGAATACGTCTACATGTGGAACAACTCCTACAGAACACCTTCTAAATGCTGGCAGAAGACCTCAGACTTCCCAAAAGGCAAGAAACTCCACACGTCCTTGGGTAGGGCAAAAGAAAAAAGAGAGGCAAAAGAATAGGGACGGGACCTGCACCTCAGGGAGGGAGCTGTGAAGGAGGAAAAGTTTGCACACCCTAGGAAGCCCCTTCATTGGCAGAGATGGGAGGTGGTAGGGGGTAAGCTTCAAAGCCGCAGAGGAGAGCGCAACAACAGTGGTGCAGAGGGCAAAGCGGAGAGATTCCTGAACAAAGGATCAGTGCTGACCAGCACTCACCAATCTGAGAGGCTTGTGTGTGCACCTGCCAGTATGTGTGGGGGCTGGGAGTGGAGGCTCGGGCTTCACAAATCATATCCCAGAGAGAGGACTAGGGTTGGCTGTGTGAAGACAGCCTGAAGGGGACTAGTGTGCCACAGCGAGCCGGGAGGGAGTCTGGGGAAGAGTCTGGACCTGCATAAGAGGCAAGAGACAATTATCTCGGGGTGCATGAGAGGATTCAGAGAACTGCCTAAACAAGCCCCAGAGAAGGACGAGAGCCGCTACTATCAGCACAGACATCAGAGACGGGCATGAAATGCTAAGCCTGCTGCTGCAGCCACCAAGAAGCCTGTGTGCAAGCATAGGTCACTATCCACACCTCCCTTCCTGGGAGCCTGTGCAGCCTGCCACTGCCAGGGTCCCCTGATCCAGGGACAACTTCCCCAGGAGAAACACACCTCAGGCTGTTGCAATATCATGCTGACCTCTGCTGCTGCAGGCTTGCCCAACATTCCTCCCCCTCCCCACCCCAGGCCTGATTGAGTCAGAGCCCACTAATCAGCTATGACTTTAACCCTGCCCTGTCTGAGTGAAGAACAGACACCCTCAGGCAACCTACATGTGGAGGCAGGGCCAAATCCAAAGCTGAATTCCTGGAGCTCTGTGAACAATGAAGAGAAAGGAAAATCTCTCCCAGAAGCCTCAGGAGAAGTGGATTAAATCTCAACAATCAACTTGATGTACTCTGCATCTGTGGAATACCTGAATAGACAATGAATCATCCCAAAATTGAGGCAATGGGCTTTGGGAACAATGATATATATATATATTTTTTTCCTTTTTTCTCTTTTTGGAAGTGTGTATGTTTCTCTGTGTGATTCTGTCTGTATAGCTTTGCTTTTACCATTTTCCTAGTGTTCTATCTTTTTTTTAAGTATAGTTTTAGCACCTGTTATCATTGGTGGATTTGTTTTTTGGTTTGGTTGTGCTCTTCTTTTTTTCTTTTTTTTTTTAATTTTTTTTTTGTTTAAAATAATTTATTTTTTTATTTTAATTATTTTATTTGTATATTTATTCTCTCTCTCTCTCTCTCTCTCTCTCTCTCTCTCCCCTTCCTTCCTTCCTTCCTTCCTTCCTTTCCTTCTTTCCTTCTTTCCTTCTTTCTCCCTGTTCTTCAGAGCTGTGTGGCTGACAAGGTCTTGGTGCTCTGGCTGGGTATCAGGCCTGTGCCTCTGAAGTGGGAGGGCCAATTTCTGGACACTGGTTCACCAGAGACTTCCTGGTTCCACATAATATCAAATGGCAAAAACTCTCCCAGAGATCTCCATCTCAACACTAAGACCCAGCTCAATTCAATGACCAGCAAGCGACAGTGCTTGCTTCACGCCCTATGACAAACAACTAGCAAGACATGAACACAAGCCTATCCATTAGCAGAGAGGCTGGCAAAAATCATAAAAAGGTCACAGACACCCCAAAACACTCCATCAAATGTGGTCCTGTCCATCAGAAAGACAAGATCCAGCCTCATCCACTAGAACACAGGCACTAGTCCCCTCCACCAGGAAGCCTACACAACCCACTGAACCATCCTTAGCCACTGGGACAGATACCAAAAACAATGGGAACTACAAACCTTCAGCCTGCAAAAAGGAGACACCAAACATAGTAAGTTAAGCAAAATGAGAAGACAGAGGAACACAGAGCAGTTGAAGGAGCAAGATAAAAACCCACCAGAACAAACAAATGAAGAGGAAATACTTAGTCTACCTGAAAAAGAATTGACAGTAATAACAGTAAATCTGAACCAAAATCTTCAAAATAGAATGAAGAAAATACAAGAAACTTAACAAGGACATAGAAGAAATAAAAAGTAAACAAACAATGATGAACAACACAATAAATAAAACTAAAAATTCTCTAGAAGGAATAAATAGCAGAATAACTGAGGTGGAAGAATAGATAAGTAACCTGGAAATTAAAAGAGTGGAAATAACTACTATAGAGCAGAATAAAGAAAAAAGAATGAAAATAATGGAGGACAGTCTCAGAGACCTCAGGGACAACATTAAACACAACAACATTCGAATTATAGGGGTCCCAGAAGAAGAGAAAAAGAAAGGGACTGAGAAAATATTTGAAGAGATTATAGCTGATAACTTCCCTAATATGAGAAAGGAATTAGTCAATCAAGTCCAGGAAGTGCAGAGAGTCCCATACAGAATAAATCCAAGGAGGAACACACCAAGACACATATTAATCAAACTCCTAAAAATTAAATACAAAGAAAAAATATTAAAAGCAGCAAGGGAAAAACAACAAATAACATAAAACCAAGTCCCCATAAGGTTAACAGCTGATATTTCAGCAGAAATTCTGTAAGCCAGAAGGGAGTGACAGGACATATTTAAAGAGATGAAAGAGAAAAACCTACAACCAAGATTACTCTACACAGCAAGGATCTCATTCACATTAGATGGAGAAATTAAAAACTTTACAGACAAGCAAAAGCTAAGGGAATTCAGCACCACCTAACCAGCTTCACAACAAACACCAAAGGAACTTCTCCAGACAGGAAACACAAGAGAAGGAAAAGGTCTACAATAACAAACCCCAAACAATTAAGAAAATGCTAATAGAAACAAACATATCAATAACTACCCTAAATGAAAATGGATTAAATGCTCCAACCAAAAGACATACATGCTGAAAGGATACAAAAACAAGACCCATAAATATACTGTCTAAAGAGACCCACTTCAGACACAGGGACACATATAGACTGAAAGTGAGGGAATAGAAGAAGATATTCCATGTAAATGGATACCAAAAAAAATCTGCAGTAACAATTCTCATATCAGAAAATACAGACTTTAAAATAAAGACTATTACAAGAGACAAAGACAGACAGTAGATAATGATCAAGGGATCAATCCACAAAGAAGATATAACAGATGTAAATATATATGAACCCACCATAGAAGCACCTCAAAATATAAGGCAAATGCTAACAGCCATAAAAGGGGAAATCGACAGTAACACAATCATAGTAGGACCTTTAACATTCTAAATTCACCAAGGGAGAGATCATCCAAAATTAAAATAAATAAAAAAAACACAAGCTTTAAATGATATATTAAACAAGATGGATTTAATTGATATTCATAGGATATTCCATCCAGAAACAACAGAATACAATTTCTTCTCAAGTGCTCATGGAGCATTCTCCAGGATAGATGATATCTTGCATCACAAATCAAGCCTTGGTAAATTTAAGAAAACTGAAATTGTATCAAGTATCTTCTCTGACTGCAACTCTATGAGACTAGATATCAATTACAGCAAAAAATGTAAAAATTACAAACACATGCAGGCTAAACAATACACTACTTAATAACCAAGATATCACGGAAGAAATCAAAGAGGAAATCAAAATATACCTAGAAACAAATGACAATGAAAACACGATAACCAAAAACCTATGGAATGAGCAAAATCAGTTCTAAGAGGGAAGATTATAGCAATACAATCCTACCTTAAGAAACAAGAAACATCTCAAATAAACAACCTAACCTTACATCTAAAGCAATTAGAAAAAGAACAAAAAAACCCACTAAGTTAGCAGAAGAAAGAAATCATAAAGATCAGATCAGAAATAAATGAAACAGAAATGAAGAAAACAATAGCAAAGATTAATACAACTAAAAGCTGATTCTTTGAGAAGATAAATAAGATTGATAAAACTTTAGCCAGACTCAAAGAAAAAGAGGGAGAGGACTCAAATCAATAAAATTAGAAATGAGAAAGGAGAAGTTACAGTAGACACCACAGAAATACAAAGCATCATAAGAGACTATTACAGGCAACATTATGCCAATAAAATGGACAACCTGGAAGAATTGGACAAATTCTTTGAAAAGTCCAACCTTCCAAGAGTGAAACAGGAAGAAATAGAAAATATAAACAGACAAATCACAAGCACTGAAATTGAGACTGTGATTAAAAATCTTCTAGCATACAGAAGCACAGGACCAGACAGCTTCACAGGCAAATTCTATCAAACATTTAGAGAAGAGCTAACACTTATCCTTCTCAAACTCTTCCAAAATATAGTGGAGGGAGGAACACTCCCAATCACAATCTATGAGGCCAACATCACCCTGATACTAAAACAAGACAAAGGTGTCACAAAGAAAGAAAACTACAGGCCAATATCACTGATGAACATAGATGCAAAAATCCTCAACAAAATCCAGCAACACATTAAAAGGATCATACACCATGATCAAGTGGGGTCAATCCCAGGAATCCAAGGATTCCTCAATATATGGAAATCAATCAATATGATAAACCATATTAACAAATTGAAGGATAAAAACCATATGATCATCTCAATAGATGCAGAAAACACTTTTGACAAAATTCAACACCAATTTATGATTTAAAAAACCTCCAGAAAGTAGGCACAGTGGGAACTTGTCTCAACATAATAAAAGTCATATATGACAAACCCACAGCCAACATTGTTCTCAATGGTGAAAAAATGAAAACATTTACACTAAGACCAGGAACAAGACAAGGTTGCCCACTCTCACCACTATTATACAACAGGGTTTTGGAAGTTTTAGCCACAGAAATCAGGGACGAAAAGGAATCCATATGGAAAAGAAGATGTAAAGCTATCACTGTTTGCAGATGGCATGGTACTATACACAGAGAATCCTAAATACTCTACCAGAAAACTACTAGAGCTAAGCAAAGAATTTGGTAAAGTAGCAGGATACAAAATTAATGCACAGAAATCTCTTACATTTCTATACACTAATGATGAAAAATCTGAAAGAGAAATTAAGGAAACACTCCCCATTTACCACTGCAACAATAAGAATGAAATAACTAGGAATAAACCTACCTAAGGAGACAAAAGACCTGTATGCAGAAAATTATAAGACACTGATGAAAGAAATTAAAGATGATACAAACAGATGAAGAGACATACCATATTCTTGGATGGGAAGAATCAACATTTTGAAAATGACTATACTACCCAAAGCAATCTACAGATTCAATGCAATCCCTATCAAACTACCAATGGCATTTTTCACAGAAGTGGAATAAAAAAATTCACAATTTATATGGAGACACAAAAGACCCTTAATAGCCAAAGCAATCTTGAGAAAGAAAAACGCAGCTGGAGGAATCAGGCTCCCTGACTTCAGACTATACTACAAAGCTACAGTAATCAAGACAGTATGGTACTGGCACAAAAATAGAAATATAGATCAATGGAACAGGATAGAAAGCCCAAAGATAAACCCACACACATGCAGTCACCTTATCTTTGAATATGCAATGGAGAAAAAACCATCTGTTCAATAAGAGGTGCTGGGAAAACTGGACAGCTACATGTAAAAGAATGAAATTAGAAATCTCCCTAGCATCATACACAAAAATAAACTCAAAATGGATTAACGATCTAAATGTAAGGCTAGACACTATAAAACTCTTAGAAGAAAACATAGGCAAACTATTCTATGAAATAAATCAAAACAAGATCCTTTTTGACCCACCTCCTAGAGGAATAGAAATTAAAAAATAAAATAAACAAATGGGAACTAATGAAACTTAAAAGCTTTTGCATAGCAAAGTAAACCATAGACAAGATGAAAAGACAACCCTTGGAATGGGAGAAAGTATTTGCAAAAGAAGAAATTGACAAAGTTTTAATCTCCAAAATTTATAAGCAGCATATATGCAGCTCAATATTTAAAAAAACAGCCCAATCCAAAAATGGACAGGAGATCTAAATAGACATTTCTCCAAAGAAGATACACAGATTGCCAACAAACACATGAAAGGATGCTCAACATCACTAATCATTAGAGAAATGAAAATCAAAACTACAGTGAGGTATCACCTCACAACAGTCAGAATGGTCATCATCAAAAATTCTACAAACAATAAATGCTAAAGAGGTGTGGAGCAAAGGGAACTCTCTTGCATCATTGGAGGGAATGTAAATTGATACAGCTGCTAGGGAGAACAGTATGGAAGTTCCTTGAAAAACTAAAAATAGAACTACCATATGACCGTCAATCCCATCACTGCATATACCCTGAGAAAACCATAATTCAAAAGAGTCATGTACCACAATGTTCACTGCAGCTCTATTTACAATAACCAGAACATGGAAGCAACCAATGTGTCCATTGACAGATGAATTGATAAAGAAGATGTGGCATGTATATACAATGGAATATTACTCAGCCATAAACATAATTGAAATCGAGTTATTTGTAGTGAGGTGGTTGGACCTAGAGACTGTCATACAGAGTGAAGTAAGTCAGAAAGAGAAAAACAAATACCATATGCTAACACGTATATATAGTATCTTAAAAAAAAAAAGGTTATGAAGAACATAAGGTAGGACAGGAATAAAGATGAATACAGAATGGACTTGAGGACATAGGGAGGGGGAAGGGTAAGATGGGATGAAGTGAGAGAGTGACATGGACTTATATATGCTACCAAATGTAAAATAGATAGCTAGTGGGAAGCAGCTGCATAGCACAGGGAGATCAACTCAGTACTTTGTGACCACGTAGAGAGGTGTGATAGGCATTGTGGGAGAGAGACACAAGAGGGAGGAAATATGGGAATATATGTACATGTATAGCTGATTCACTTTGTTAGAAAGCAGAAACTAACACACCATTGTAAAGCAATTATACTCCAATAAAGATGTTTAAAAAATAAAGAAAAATAAAAGTGACTAGACAAGACACATGGGAGAATGTCAGGAATTATAATCTGATATTAGAGTTGATATTGTTCATTGTTGGATTAAATAAATGAGATTACTAAGTCATTTTTTCTCTGAATCATTGATAGGATGTTATATGAATATATTTCATAAAACATAAGGAGCCTTTAAATGTATGATAAATAACCCTACTTTGTCAAAGGATTTTTTTTTTACTATACTGCTGGATATTTTATTTGGTACTAGATATCTCTATAGAGATAGATAGATTTTGGTCTCTGATAGATTTGTTTATCAGTGGTAAGAAAGATTTATAAAGTTAACAGAGAAAAAACAATAATTTCTATTTCCTGGAATATTTTATTGACTTTTTATTTAAAATGATTGAAAAGGTTATTTATTAAATGATCTGTGGGAAAAATAAATAAATTAATAAATAATAAATAAATATATACCCAACATAGGAGAACCTCAATACATAAGTCAAATACTAACAGATATAAAAGGACAAAATGGACAGTAACACAATATTAGTGTGGGACTTTATCACCTCCTTACACCAATGGACAGATCATTCAAAAAGAAAACTAATAAGGAAACACAAACCTAAGTGACACATTACACGGGATAGGTTTAATTGATGTTTATAAGACATTCCATCCAAAAACAGCAGATTATACTTTCTTCTCAAGTGCACACAGTATATTCTCCATGATAGATCATATCTTGGGTCATAAATCATGTCTTGGTAAATTTAAGAAAACTGAAACCATATCAAGCATCTTTTCCAATCACAATGCTATGAGACTGAAAATAAATTACAGGAAAACAAAACAAAACAAAACAGAAACACATGGAGGCTAAACAATGTATTACTATATAACCAAGAGATCACTGAAGAAATAAAAAACAAATACCTAGAGACAAATGACAATGAAAACACCATTTTCCAAAACCTATGGGATGGAGCAAAAGCAGTTCTAAGAGGGAATTTTATAGCAATACAATCCTACCTCAAGAAGCAAGAAACATCTCAAATATAATCTAACCTTACACCTAAAGGATCTAGAGAACGAAGAACAAACAAAACCCAAAGTTAGTAGAAGAAAATAAATCATAAAGATCAGAGCAGAAATAAATAAAATAGAAACAAAGACAACAATAACAAAGATCAATAAAACTAAAAGCTGGTTATTTGAGAAGGTAAACAAAATTGATAAACCTTTAGCGAGACTCATCAAGAAAAAGAGGGAGAGGACTCAATAAAATTAGAAATGAAAAAGGAGAGGTTACAATGGACACCATAAAATACAAAGCATCCTAAGAGACTGCTACAAACAACTCTATGCCAATAAAATGGACAACCTGGAAGAAATGGACAAATTCTTAGAAAGTTATAAACTTCCAAGACTGAACCAGGAAGAAATAGAAAATATAATCAGACTATTCACAAGTAATGAAATTGAAAATGTGATTAAAAATCTTCCAACAAACAAAAGTCCAGGACCAGATGGCTTCACAGGTGGATGCTATCAAACATTTAGAGACAAGTTAACACCCATTTTTGCAAATTCTTCCAATAAATTGCAGAGGAAGGAACACTCCCAAACTCTTCTGCAAGGCCACAATCATCCTGATACCAAAACCAGACAAAGATACTACAAAAAAAGAAAATTACAGACCATTACCTCTTATGAATATAGATGCAAAAATCCTCAGCACAATACTAGCAAACAGAATCCAACAACACATTTAACAGATCATACAGCACAATCAAGTGGGATTTATCCCAGGGATGCAAGGATTCTTCAATATATTCAAATCAATCATTGTGATACACCATAATAACAAGATGAAGAATAAAAACCATATGATCATCTCAATAGATGCAGAAAAATCTTTTGACAAAATTCAACATGCATTTATGACAAAAACTCTCCAGAAAGTGGGTATAGAGGGAACCTACCTCAACACAATAAAGGCCATATATGACAAACCCACAGCAAACATCATTCTTAATGGTGAAAAACTGAAAGCATTTCCTCTAAGATCAGGAACAAGATAAGGATGTCCACTCTCACCACTCTTATTCAATATAGTTTTGGAAGTGCTAGCCACAGTGATCATAGAAGAAAACGAAATAAAAGGAATCCAAATTGGAAAAGAAGAACTAAAATTGTCACTGTTTGCAGATGACATGATACTATACATAGAGAATCCTAAAGATGCCACCAGAAAACTACTAGACCCAATTAATGAATTTGGTAAAGTTGCAGGATACTAAATTAATGCACAGAAATCTCTTACATTCCTATACACTAGCAATGAAAGATCAGAAAGAGAAATTAAGGAAACAATCCCATTCACCATTGCAACAAAAAGAATAAAATACTTAGGAATAAACGTACCTAAGGAGGTAAAAAACCACCTGTACTCAGAAAACTATAAGACACTGATGTAAGAAATAAAAGATGACACAAACAGGTGGAGAGATATACCATGTTCTTGGATTGGAAGAATCAATATTGTGAAAATGACTATTTTACCCAAAGCAATCTACAGAGTCAATGCAATCCCTATCAAATTACCAATGGCATTTTTTACAGTACTAGAACAAAAAAAAAATCTTAAAATTTGTATGGAGACACAAAGGACCCCAAATATCTAAAGCAATCTTGAGGGGAAGAAAATGGGGTTGGATGAATCAGACTCCCTAACTTCAGACTATTCTACAAAGCTACAGTAATCAAGACAATGTGGTACTCACACAAATACAGAAATATAGATCAATGGAACAGGATGGAAAACTAGAGATAAACCCACACACCTATGTTCAACTAATCTATGACAAAGGAGTCAAGGATATACAATGGTGAAAAAACAGTGTCTTTAATAAGTGGTGCTGGGAAAACCAGACAGCTACATGTAAAGGAATGAAATTAGAACATTCCTTAACACCATACACCAAAATAAACTCAAAATGAATTAACGACCGAAATGTAATACCGGACATTATAAAAACTCTTAGAGGAAAACATAGGAAGAACACTCTTTGACATAAATTACAGCACATCTTTTCTGACCCATCTCTTATAGTAGTGGAAATAAAAACAAAAATAAATGGGACCTAATGAAACTTAAAAGTTTTTTGTTCAACAAAGGAAACTATAAACAAGATGAAAAAACAACCCTCAGAATGGGAGAAAATATTTACAAATGAATCAATGGACAAAGGATTAATCTTTAAAATATAAAAACAGCTCATGCAGCTCAATATTAAAAAAAAGAAACCACCCACCCAATTAAAAAATGGACTGAAAACCTAAATAAACATTTCTCCAAAGAAGACATACAGTTGGCCAAGAAGCACATGAAAATCTGCTCAACATCACTAATTATTAGAGAAATGCAAATCAGAACTACAATATGGTATCACCTCACACCAGTTAGAATGGGCATCATCAGAAACTCTACAAACTACAAATGCTGAAGAGGGTGTGGAGAAAAGGGAACCCTCTTGCCTTGTTGGTGGGAATGTAAATTGAAACAGCCACTGTGGAAATACTGTGGAGTTTCCTTAAAAAGTTAAAAATAGAATTACCATATGACCTAGCAATCCCACTACTGAGCGTATACCCAGAGAGATCCATAATTCAAAAATATACATGCACACTTATTTTCATTGCAGAACTATTTACAATAGCCAGGTCATGGAAGCAACCTAATTGTCCATTAACAGATGAATGGATAAAGAAGAGGTGGTACATTTATACAACGGAATATTACTGAGCCATAAAAAGGAACAAAATTGGGTCATTTGTAGAGACATAGATGGACCTAGAGACTGTCACAGAGAGTTAAATCAGAAAGAGAAAGACAAATATCATATATTAATGTGTGTATGTGGAATTTAGAAAAATGGTACAGATGAACCAGTCTGCAAGGCAGAAATAGAGATATAGATGTAGAGAACAAACGTATGGACACCAGGGGGTGTAAATGGGGGTGGGGTGGTGATATTAATGGGAGATTGGGATTGACCTATACACACTAATATATATAAAGCATATAACTAATAAGAACCTACTGTATAAAGTTAAAAAAAAATAAAGAACATTGTTGGAAGACTCATGTTTCCCAATTTCAAAACTTACCACAAAACTAAATTAATCAATACAGTGTTGTATTGGCATAAGGATAGACATATAGAATATATTCAATGGAATAAAATTGAGAGTTTAGAAATAAACCTATACATCTATTGTCCAAAAAAATGTATTTGAAAGTGCCATAATCTTTGTCCAAACAGAGCAGTATGAGAGTAGTGTAAATATGTTACCCCAGCTTGGATGGAAGTTTGAATAATTTGGTACTTCAGGTCTAACGTCATGATACAAAACATCCCCTCATAGTCTTTCTTTTTTTTTTTTTTTTTTGCGTTTCGCGAGCCTCCCACCGCCGTGGCCTCTCCCGTTGCAGAGCACAGGCTCCGAACGCGCAGGCTCAGCAGCCATGGCTCACGGGCCCAGCCGCTCCGCGTCATGTGGGATCTTCCCGGACTGGGGCACGAACCCGTGTCCCCTAGCATCGGCAGGCGGACTCTCAACCACTGCGCCACCAGGGAAGCCCCCCTCATAGTCTTTCTTGACTCAAAGTCTTGAAGTTGTCCAAATTAGTCAGATAACCACTTTACATAACCACTTTATCATCAACCAAGCAGAAAAACAGATGATCAAGACCTGAGTTTTACCTACTGTCATTTAGACTGATTTAGTCAATCAGACTTCTGTGATAATTTTGTATTTGAGATCATCATGTGCTTCTGTCAAAAACCAAAAATACTGACATTTGTCTGCTTCATTTTTACTTTAAGTGGACAATACTTCTTCATGAATCTACAGGGCCCTGATTCCCCTGTCTCTAGAATGGATGTCGTAGTGAACCTATTTGAGTTTTGTTTTTCAAATAGTGAGTTGTTGGGGTCCTCTTAGTATTCTCACAGGTCCTCCAATCCCCTAACAACCATAGTCTCCATTACTGAAGGCCCATGGAGTTACAAACGTGTTGCTCCTAAGTGGTGGGTCATAAACAAGAAGTCATTTTTTGTACTGCTTTCAACTGCACTCTCTAAATGTTTTTAATTCTTAATGACACTTGTGGAAGATTCCATATGTTTATATTTACTTTGAATATTAAAATACAACACACTGCAGTTTGAAATTCTTGCACTGAATTTTTAGTTTCCTTCCTCCATGGTATAAAGTTAGGGAGAATTTAATCATTCTCTGAGATACCTCTTCTTATTCTTTTCTAGATCTTGTTCTTCCAGTGCTAGAATTAGCAAAATGAAGAGAAAAAAGGACGCATAACTCTTAAGTATCTTAAGTGTGGTAGTTCACCCTCTGTAACTATTCACTATTTTCATAGGCAGTAGTCAGTAATTAGTGTTGTGTGTAACAGTGGTCCAAAGGGGCTGACTTCTCATGTGGATCAGAATACATATGTTCTAATGTGCAGATATGCCTCAACTTCAACATAGCTCCAATATTTTTTTTCCATTTGTGTTTCTCTATTATAAGGGATCCCTTTTCCACCTTGGTTGGAGTATAAGGAAGATAATTTAAATCCTATTATTTTCTGAAATAATACTGTGATTCTTGGAAGGCTTACAGGTCTTCACCACTTTAGATGGTGAGTGTGCAGTCTGCTCCATTATTATATTTTCATTCTCCTACCGTCTTTCCAAATTTGCTTTTCACTTGCTCAATAGGTACAGGAAGAGATCAGTTAGCCTACTGACAATGCAAACATTAACTGGGCTTAATTAACTGAGGTTTAGGGGCTACTTTCTTTTTAGGCAAGCTCCCCGAGTATTTTGCAGTTACTCTCTCAGAATCTTTTCTCATTGTGTTAGGTAGACATGACCAGGTCTCTTTCCCTCCCCCACCTGGACACTTGTGATCAGAACACACCCAGGGATCCTCCCTTTTGTGGTCAAGGACTGCTAAGCTTCTAGCCTTATCAGGTCCAAGCAAGACAAAAACTACCAGCACAGGCTGGCTCAGGTGCAGCAGACCTAAAAGGTGACTCAGAGTGACCTGAGTCATTATGCCATAATTATAATAAATTAGCATTGCAGTTTTTCTCCCCCCACCCCATGGGTTTATCTTGGGTGCTTATGGGTAAGTGCCTGCACACTAAAGAAAAAGTTATATAACCTAAAGCTGTCAATCAACTTGTCAGTTAAATGACGTAGGAAATGGGGAGGGATGTACACTCTAAAAAACCCAGCCCTACCCGCATTGTGGGGCTGCTCTTTGTTTCCAGACAGCCCACTCTCATCCTTTCTCAGAACTATACTCTTGCTTTGCTTAATAAAACTCCTGCTGCTTGAAACTGCTCTATGTCTCTCGATTGAATTCTTTCTCTTCAAGAGATGACAAGAACAAAGTATTTGCCATTCCAGCAGTGACAATTGACTCAAGGCAGTAAAACTGCATAACACCCTCCCTCCCTGTTATAGTCACAACCAATTATTCCCACAGAGCCTAGATGTGCCTACTTTAATAGACACTCAATACTTTTCTGATCCTACACTCAGTAGAATTTGACACTAATGAAAATTTCTGTGTGTTTGTGTGTTACCTTGGTTCCTGAGATGTCATGATTTCTTGAGATAGCCAAACCTTTGGCTACTTACTCTGTTTCTTTCAAGGGTTCCTCTCCCTTTTCCCACTTTCTTATTTCTTAGTGTCATTCCAGGATTTCTTCTAGGTCATGTTCCTCTCTATTCTACTTACCATCTATCCCTGGGCAATCTCATCTAAGCCTTATTTTCAGTAACCATGTACATTTTTATCAATTAATTTTTTTCATTTTACACCATAAAAAGGATTATACATCCTTACTCACTACCATGTAATTTGAAGCCTTTTTCTGAGGAAGAGTAATTTCTCGCTGATTGAACTTATACTTGGTCATGGATTTTCTCTGGACAATGAAACATAAGTGGAAGTGACTAACTGGAAGCTTCAAGAATATCACAAAATTCCACCAGCACTATTGCACTTTTCCTTCTTTTACAAATTGGCTATTCTATATGTGGACTGCACCTTCAGCCTAGACCTCGTATTGAAGAAAACACATGGACATACCTGTAGTTGATGTGCAGCCTGATGTTAAGTCACAATTTAAAGAAGATCAACAATCCGATCACAGTTCAATGTAAAGGTGAGGTTTATACACATCTTTGTTGTTAGCCATAAGGATATTTTTTCATGGTACTGTGACAAAATTAACTGTCAGTCCTTTCATATATTGCAAAAAAGTAAATGTATAATCTGTGCCCAAGATTGACCTGAATCCCTCCAGACCATTCACTACAACATCACAAAGGATTTTTCTAAAAATATGTTTTCAACGTTGTGACTTCCAGATTAACATAAATAAGGAAGCTAGCAGACAAGAAAACATATATAATGTTTTCTTATGAATCTAACACTAAAAGAAACATTTATTTACAGGTATTAAAAGCATGATGTAATTAGTTCTGCAATAGCATCTTTGATTCTCTCTTTCCTCAGACTTTATAATAGCATGAATTTATTTCAGTACTTCTAATGCTTTCTCTTGACACCAAGACCTTTGCTTGAATTGTTCCTTTTAGGTCATTCTTTAGTGATTCTTTGGTTAATTATTCACATTCATCTTCCAAGTTTTAGTTTTTATTATACTTTATCTTATGTGCCTTCTATACCTCTCTTCACCTCCCCTCAACCCCATGGGTACTCCTTCAATTTAAATCTCTATAATATCCTTTTTTACTTTTATTATACTAAACTTTTGTTTATATTTAATTAGATTGTCAACTTTGTGGAAATAGGTAAGAAGAATATTTTGTCTACTTATATAGTTTTAGTTGTCTTATACAGAGTCTGACACCCACTTGGATCTCAATACTCATTGAAGAATAAATATATTAATAAATGCCATCTTCCCATAGCTTCCAATATAGCTATTCTCTATCATCTAAATCAAATAATTTATGATTATATCCTGAGTCCTTTTAATTTTTTACTTTTCCTTACATTATAAGCAGTCAAGAGTCCACCTTCACCTGAATCTAGGCTAAAATTTCATGAATATACAATGGTTAATTAAAATAATGGAAGTGGAAATACCTAATATATTCATTACGATTTTTAGGACAGAAAAACCATATATCTACCATGTGATTGATACAGTTTTGCAAGTTGTTAGTTGTTTTTTCAACCACAATTCACCTTAATCAAATAAGACTGGAAAATATTACCTTAAGTTTTAAAAACAAGGTTTATCAATATCTACCTACATATATTACATATATAGGTATACTTATTATAGAAATTTAATATAAAACATTTTCCAAATTTTGATCATAAAATTCCCATATACATGTGGTTCATTTTTATAGGATTGAAGTAGTGCATAATCTTCAAATAGTACAACAGCCATCCCTCTTATTCTTATTCCTGCATGCTGCTTCTCATATCAGGAATTGGGGACTATTTCTACTCTTCTTACACCTGGGCCCACCACAACTTGCTTTAGATAACAAACTTCAGCAAAATCAGTCTTCTTGGACTTTTGTGTGTAGGTCTTATGAGGATTGGAAGCTACTGCTTCTTTTAAGCCCAGCTGCAATGCTATAAGCATATCCAGGCAATACTTTTGAATGTTCTCTCTATTGCAGTCCAAACAAAAATTATTTGTTATCTACAAATAAGGGAAAACTTGCAGAAAGTAGTTAATGATAATTTCATTTTGTTTTTTCTCTCTCAAACTATATTTTTTGTTCAGGTTATGGCATTTTAAAGTTATTTTGAGTAAGGAAAGCATAGCATATACTATCTTCAATGATCATCCATTAATGTATATTATCTGGCATGCCTTTCAGTTGCCTGAAAAAAAAAGTTGATAAAATATAAGCAAGTCCTCACTACCAAAAGGAATGGCAAAACAGATTAGGAAAACTTTTACTTCATAATGGAATTAGAAGGAGCATATAAAATCATATGGAAAGCTAAGCTAAAGACTCATTGAGTCAGGGTCTAAAAAAAGGGCAGAATTTTTATCATTACATTAATTATTATACTATGAATTGTAACAATTATATGAGGCAAAATGCTAAGTTCAAGAAGATCTCAAGAAAAATATTTATATAGAAATAATTATATTCAAGAGACTGTATTTGGTTTACTTACTTTTTTTTTTCTATAACCCTCAGTTAGTAGAAGCCAGAGAATGGAATTTTCAGATAAAATACACTTTCAATCATTTTAGTCTCTGAATAATACGCAACCTCTCATAACTCCTAATAATTTAAATATAAAAATCCAAGGGTCTATAATTCATATAATCATCTTATCAACATTATATATGTTATAATGAATTAGGGTCACTTGAATCAGGATCAGCCAGTAATTCTGCTAAGGTTTAACACATAGGAAATCTCGTGAAGGACAATCATTCCCCTAAACTATTGGTCCAAAAGGATCTCTAACTACTATCATCAATGAGAAGGGGAATAATTGGACCCACTCACTTATAAAATCATAAGATTTTAAGCATTTATAATAACATTTCTGAAAGTGCAATATATAAAATGACTTCATCAAAAACATAGACAATTATTAAAAATGAAAGTATCTGGGGTCTGTCAAGAAACCTGTTTTGAAAACAAGCAACACAATTAATTCAGATGCACTTTGACTTTTTAGCCTTCTGAGAATTACAATGACTCTCTTATAAAGTGACTGTGAAGGGACATTTTTATACGATAAATTCCTCTGTAAATTTTGTTTAAAAAAGCTTTAAAAAAAACTTTTCAAATTTTCTGATTTATTTTGTAAGGCAACCATTTCAATTTAATGAAATCTATGTTCTTTTTAAACTAAACTTTGAGAAACTGAATTAAATTTCCCCAAAATCCATTGGTATGAAATCTGTTTTGTTTTTAAAGACAATTATTTTAAATTACTTATTTTAGATGTTGCCTTGTATTCTTCTGTAAGTGGTATATTCATATGTTATAACCAAATATGCATGCTTAGTAGGTGGAAAAGCTTTGCTATGAAATTACTGGCAGCAAGATATATTACATGCTCTTGATATGGAGAATAATGTCTATTGAGGGTCTGCATAAAATAAGTTTTGCTTTTGTGTGAAGAAACTATTGTAACAAGAGCTTAGAGGCAAGGGCCACTACCACACATGTAAAAGAAACAACTAAAAAATAAATACTTTAATAATTCAACATTAGGTATAATGATAAACACATTCAATGACTATAAAAAGAAAAATCAAAGAAATAAAAAAGGAAGAAATAAAAAGAAAAAAATATGGGCACGACTTAGTGACCAAAGAAATCAAGGAGTTAGTGGAAATTGTGAAAAGGGTAAAACACAAGTGATTTGAAGGTTACAGACTTATGAGGCTGAAGTAGATCTGAAGAGATCTCTGTAAACAAAAGGAATATCTATTTTTCAAAGTTATTCTATAATCCCTTGACTCAGCCTTTTCTAAGATTAAGAGAATTACTTTCAACTATTCCTTTCGCTTGATTAATAGAAGCTGTAAATCCACTCAAGAAAGATAATTTTCACCCTTTTGGAGTTAGAATGTTAAGAAATGGGTTTAGAAAATTGGAAGACAAAAATTGGAATATGATTCATTATAGTAAGGAAATCTTAATAATAGTGAGATTTAAAGTTTTCAAAATGTTAAAATTATTTTCAAATATATAAACTGTCCATATGTAATTAAGTAAATATTCCTGCCTATATGTTGTGTTGGAAGTTTGGGATCAATATGATTACAATTTATTATTTTAAGCCTATACACAGAAATACTACAAGATGTAAAAATCATGTAGATCCCAGTAATGGTATATTCACATTATTTTGTCTCCGTATGGTTAAGCACTCATAATTTAGGAATTGAAAGCCCATAATTGTGGTAGAACCCCATATTTCACCTTCAACAAACATGAAAACAATGCTAAATTGTATATCCCACCTCCTTTGTAATGTGTAAATATAGCCCTTTACAAAATTTTTAGATAAATAATAAGGTAATTTCTTCATTGAACACTACCAAAATGAATTTATACATTAGGGAGGATCTTTTGTTTACTGGAGAAATTTCATGGGCTCTAGACTTGTGATATTAAGCTATTTCCATATTCTTTTAATGGTTTCTCAGATAAGGCTTTGTACGGTAAATATTGTACTTCTCACATTTTTATATTCTAGATTAAAAAAACATGAAAATTGTCTTATATGTTGTCTTCCAGGGTTTAAAACATTTCTTTAATTTTTTCCACAAGTCTTCTGGGAGGTACAAGCAGCTTATTCAAGGCTTTGAAATTATTCACACAAGTCATTTATTTCTTTCTTTGCTAAAGGATGCTAAAATTTTCCCCTTTCTCTTTTGATTGCTCTTTTCCTTCTTTTTTGATTATTACCTTGTTGGACAATTTTTCATGCTGCTAAGAAGTATAAGGCTATTTTATCACAGAAGAATATGCATAATGATACAGAACATATTTCAATTTATTTAACTGTTTCTCAGATAAAGTCCAACTACAGCTTTTAAAGTATGCCTTAGTTGATACTATGCCTGCATTGAACTTTCAAGATATGTCTTATGATGAAGAGCCATTTAAGGAGTGTATCTTTGTGTGTGTGGATTTTAAGGAACGGTTTAGTTACTATCTTCTTTTGTCAATTAGTCTTCACTGTATAATCTGTGTGCACATTTAAACAGCATACATTTAAAAATCACATTAAGCAAATGAGCACTTTGCAAATACAATTTTTTTCATCAGTCCTTATATTTACTGTAATTGTTCACTATATTTAGATGACAAATAATTTAAACTGCCTATTGAAGTAAAGTTTATTTTTCTAATTTGTAATACACAATTAATCATTTATTCACTCTATTAAAGAACATTTTTCTACTGTATTTGTGGATGCCTAAATTCAGTAAAATTTAGATGTAACTAATTTCCAGATTTTAATAATAAAACTTGGGTATTTTATGCTAACCACATATATAAAAATATTCATAATGTTAGGTCCTCAAAACAAGCAAATATTAGTTCAGGAACTTATGAGAATTATCTTTTGGTTTTGGATGTTTCTCTTCCAGGTGTGATTAAGTAGAATATGGGTCTTGCCCTTACTCTAATGCAACTACTTTTGTCATTTATCTCACTTTAATCATGTTTTTTTCCTATAGTAAAGAATTTGCCTTTTTTCTATTTATTTGAAAGTCTATCAATTTTTAGTGGATGATTCTTGGTAAACATAATTGATCTCCTATTTATAGGACCTTAAATATGTTATTCAGAGTAAAGAGAATATCTTATTGAATAAAGCAAAAAAAATGACAACAATTTAGTTGTCTTTATGTTGGGAAAATAAAATGCATTTTTATTTGTAAGTAAATAATTCAGGACTTCAGTGTTACTTGAGTTTGGAATTCAGAAAAAAATCACTGTATATATATTTATGTGTTCTTCATTTAATTAGGATAATAAATTTTTAACTATTTGTTACTAGAAGAAAACTCTGATTATTTTGAAATACATGCATAGCTGGTTAACAGCCTAGAGTGAGGCAAGAGGGAAGACAATAGCAAGGCACTCTTTTGGTGGCAATTTATTTTAATTCTAAATTAAAGATATTAAATAAATTAGATTAATATATCTATTCATTTAAAGTTTTAATAAATAATATAATTTCATTCTTACCAACTTTAATGAACTCATGTTGCCTCCCCCCAAATTAAATAATTATCTTATAATGGGAGGATATTTTACTAATGATTCTGCTCTTTTTCACTGATTAGATATAAGATGTAAAAAATGATTTCTCTAGATGTAGATGTACATCACCCGCAGCATGTAGTTTCAAGTCCAGATATCTGCCAAAATCTGCCAGATGCAATTCACATCTGATTAATCCTTTGAATTAAAACTTGCTCATAAATAATATGACTTCATGGTAAAAAAAAATCACTGGAAGAAATTCTATGATTTATTATTATGAGGTCACTATATTATAGGATTTATTTGATATCAGACAAAAGATAAATCAGAATGTTAGACTCCAGGCCATGATTACTGTAGTACCACCATTTCCCCCCGACCCCTTGTCATGATAGCCCAGAGATGTAAGTGCTCCATAGTTTACATGGCACCAGCACAATCATCTTATTTGATTCTCAAAACCACCTAATGAGGAAGACTTATGATAGCCCAGACTTCCAGATAAGGCTTCCAAAAATAACAAAGTTTAATCTATGTGAGCCTAGCCCTTATGATTGTGGTTTATTATAGATAATTTCTGTTATAGGTCAATTTTTTTAATAGCCAATCAAAATCAAGTATGCAGGAGAATAATAATAGCCTTATCAGTACAAAGACAAAAGTGCTAGAAAAACCTGACTTTTATTTACATTTTGGTTTGGTTTTGTTATTACTGTTTTTCATGTATTTTTGGTATTTTCTTAAAATTTTTTTCTCCTAACCTGTACAGTCACATTGGAAATCATTGATATTAAAAACAAAACAATAATTTTCTTAAACTTTTGTCAACCATTGGTCTTTGATCATTAAGAAAATTAAATAAATAATCCCATTTACCATCACATCAAAAAAAATAAAATTATTTTGGATAGGAATAAACCTACCTAATGAGACAAAAGATCTGTACTCCAAAAAATATAGGACATTGATGAAAGAAATTGAAGACAACACAAACAGATGGAAAGATACACTGTGTTCTTGGGCTGGAAGGATCAGTATTATTAAAATGACCACACTACCCAATTGACAGCTTCAATGCAATCCCTAACAAAATACCAATTGCATTTTTCACAGAACTAGAACAAATAATTTAAAATTTTATGGAAACACAAATGACTGCAAATAGTCAAAACAATCTTGAGAAAGCAGAACAGAGCTGGAGGAATCATGCTCCCTGATTTCAGACTATAGTACAAAGCTACAGTAAGCAAACCAGTATGGTACTGGCACAAAAAAAGACAGGACAGAGAGCATAGAAATGAACCCATGCACTTATGGTCAATTAATCTATGACAAAGGAGGCAAGAATATACAATAGGGAAAAGATAGTCTCTTCAATAAGTGGTGCTCAGAAAACTGGACAGTTTCATGTCAAAGAATGTAATTAGAACATTCTCTAACACCATACACAAAAATAAACTCAAAATGGATTAAAGCTCTAAATGTAAGACCTGAAACCATAAAATTCCTGGAAGGAAACATAGGCAGGACACTTTTGACATAAAGCATAGCAATCTTTTATTGGATCTGTTTCCTAAAGCAAAGGAAATAAAAGCAAAAATAAACAAATGAAACCTAATTAAACTTAATAGTTTTTGCACAGCAAAGGAAGCTATTAACAATACAAAAAGACAACCTACTGAATGGGAGAAAGTATTTGCAAATGATATGACTGATAAGGGATTAATATTCAAGATATATAAACAGCTCAACAATGAAAAACAAACATCCTGATTAAATAATAAGCAGAAGACCTGAACAGACATTTTTCCAAAGAGGACATACAGATGGCCAACCGGCATATGAAAAGATGCTCAACATCACTAATCATCAGGGAAATGCAAACCAAAACAGCAACGAGATATCACCTCACACCTGTCAAAAGGCTATCATCAAAAAAACCCACAAATAACAAATGTTGGCAAAGATGTGGAGAAAAGCAAACCCTCATACACTGCTGGTGAGAATGTAAATTAGTTCAGCCACTGTGGAAAGAGTTTGGAGGTTCCAGAAAAAATAAAAACAGAACTACCATGTGATCCATGGAGCCTGGTGATTCTTAATAAATAACTTATCTGCTGGAGCCTACCTTATCTCATTAGTAAATTGGGGAAAACAAGAATTTTGTTTAGGTTTGTTGGAGAGATTATAAATCCTGTGCAGAAAACATATGGTTTATAAAAGGAGATTGATTATTTAAAATAATGCATTGTGTGATACATGTTGAGTAAAGAATACAAAATCCTGTGGTGTGTTTCACACGTTACTCAACAAATACATTCCCCAAACTTAGAAACGAATATTGTTCATTGATGAAAAAAAAAAAAAAGAATTTACTTAAAACCCTTTTATTTCATCTCCTTCTATAATTGTTATTGCAATGTTCCAGCATGTGTAAGCAATCACAGAATGAGGAATGAGAGAGAATTAACCATTATTGTCAAAGTTTAATTCCATTATGATATAAACTCCACAAGAACAGTGTCTTGGTCAGTCTCCCAGGACAAAAGAACTGATTTGTTTAGCTGGTGCCTTTGTTTTGAAGAAACTGTACTTGACTGGATAAGCTTATTCAGAGTTCTATCTTTTAGTTCTCCCTGTCTGCAAATAAGAATTGTAATAGGGGCGAGGTGGAGAGAGGTTTTGGGGGAAGAGATGATATTAAATTTACTTCAGAAATTACAGAATTAGTGACTTCTCTGACTGTAGATCTAAACTATTTTCTATAATAATTTTCACACACACAGAGAAAATAGCTGATGCTTTTCATAGCCCAATTTACTCAATTCTTTAGATCTATTCCTACTGTGCTAGGGAAGAAGAGTTTATTTAAACACAATATTTTATTGAAATTGTCTAGTTCTATTTTTTCTTTTCTATCTTTCTTTCCTTTTTTTTCAGTATAACACAATCATCCAAATTGGAAATTATGGTTCTCAATTTACAGGTAACTTGAGAAAGAAAAATTCGATGAAGAACATAATAGTTTTCTTCCTAAAAACTAAAGAAGTTAGATAAATATGTATTAATATATTCTTATCCCCAGTTATCTGGCATTTTATGGTACCATAAAAGTATGTGTTATCCTGATATCACCATTAGGATCAGAATCAGAACAACACAAAAAATTCTACTTATCATTATCACTGTAGTTTTAGTATGAATTAGTTGCTAAGGTCAAAAATGCAAACCCTGTGATTCTCCAGAGATAGAGACATCAGAAGATACATAGAGTCAGAGACAGTAGAGGAAAAATCAATAGATGGAGAATCAAATAGACTGAGTACTACTGAAGACTGAAGAAAGAAAAGACAATAAAATTCCTGCCTTATTTTTTCAATCACCTACTTCAGTCTGCTAACAAAAAAATTATGTCATATTATTAGTTTGATATTGCAATGCTGTTTTCATTTAAATATGTTTGAAATAGAGAAGATCTCTACTTGGCTTACCTTAATGCTATTACATTTCTTAATTAGGAAATGCCTTGTATGCTAGGCTCTACCTATTCAAAAAATAATAAAAAATATATCACATAGTAGATGAATTTACATCTAGCTCTGTATTCTGTACTACTTTCTGAATAGTTATAAACCAATTGTGATGACAGATGGACTATCTTATCAGAGGGTGAATATAAGTTTCCCCCAACAATCTACTTCCATTTGAGAAGCAGTTGTCAGAGTAAAGAATCTCCTTTGGATTTTCAATTTCTCCCATCTTCTATATATTGGTCCTGGAAAAACTAAGCCTGTCAACTTTGGAAGAGGGCAACTGTTCCTTATTGGCCAAATGGCATTTTAAGTTGAAAATTGAGAATTCTGGCTATAGTTTGGAAGACTATAATGGTAAAATGAACTATTTTGTGTAACATGCAACAATTTTAAGTTGAAAATTGAGAATTCTGTCAATAGTTTGGAAGACTATAATGGTAAAATGAACTATTTTGTGTAACATTCAACAAGGTGAAATTCAGACCACATGAAATAAAATCCAAAGTAATGTAAATTAAGCCATATTCACTGAGAATTACATAAGAAATTAAACTCTAATTTACAAAATAAACATAAATTAAATAATTAAAACTACATTCACAAAATAACTTGTATAAGCTATCCATATTTTATTCAGACATATTGAAAGTTATTACAAGATAATGGCTATAATTTCCTGTGCTATGCAATATATCCTTGTTGCTTACATATTTTATACATAGTAGTTTGATTCTCTTAATCCCATACCCTTAATTTGCCCATCCCCACTTCCCTCTCCCCTTTGATAGTCACTAGTTTGTTTTCTATACCTGTGATTCTGTTTCTTTTCTTATATATACTTGTTTGTATTATTTTTTTAGATTCCACATATAAGTGATACAGTTCAGTATTTATCTTTCTTACTGACTTATTTCACTAAGCATAATAATCTCTAGGTCCATTTATGTTGCTGTAAATGGTAGAATTCCATGCTTTTTTATGGTGGTATAATATTCATTTTAGATAGATAGAAAGATAGATAGATAGATAATCTCACATGTTTATCCATTTGCCTCTTGATAGAATCTTGAGTTGCTTCCCTATCTTGGCTGTTGTAAATAGTGCTGGTATGAACGCTAGGGCACATATATACTGTCAAATTAGTGTTTTTGTTTTTTTCCAAATATATACCCAGGAATGGAATTGCTGGATCATGTGGTAGTTTCTATATTTATGTTTTCAAGAACTTCCATACTGTTTTCTATAGTGTCTATAGCAATTTACATTTCCACCAACAGTATGCAATCATTCCTTGTTGGTCACATAATTTGCAAATATTTTCTCTACTCTGTAGGTTGTCTTTTCATCCAGTTGATAGTTTCCCTTCCTATGCAAAATCTTTTAAGTTTAATTAGGTCTCATTTGTTTATTTTTGTTTTTATTTCTTTTGACTTAGAAGACAGATCCAAAAAAAAAATTGTTATGATTTATATCAAAGAGTGTTCTGCATATGTTTCTCTTCTAGGAGTTTTATGGTTTCAGGTCTTACATTTAGGTCTTTAATTCATTTTGAGCTTATTTTTGTATATGGTGTGAAGAAATGTTCTAATCTCATTCTTTTACATGTAGCTGTTCAATTTTCCCAGTACTGCTTATTGAAGAGACTATCTTTTCCCAATTGTATATTCTTGCTTCCTTTGTCATAGATTAATTGGCCACAGGTACATGGGTTTATTTCTGGTCTTTCTATTCTGTTCCATTGATCTATGGGTCTGTTTTTGTGCCAGTAACACACTGTTTTGATTACTGTAGATTTAAGTATAGCCTGAAGTCTGGGAGTATGGTATCTCTAATTTCTTTTTCCTGAAGATTTTTTTTGGCAGTTCAGTACTGTCTTGTAATACTTTGACTACATCTATAGATGGCAAGCCACATTGATTTTGTTTATTTCTGATTTTGGGGTTTTTGTTTCTTTTTCTTAAAGCAATCTAATTTATTCAATTCTATATTCTCTCACCATTTCCCTCATAGAATATATATTTGACCCTTAAAAATGTGAGTTTGAAATACCTAAATCCACTTAAATAGATCACTTAAATGGGGAAATTTTTCAACAGTAAATACTACAGTACTACACCGTTCATTGTTGGTTGAATCTGAAGATGTGGAGGAACTGTTGATGCAGAAGGATGACTATAAAATATACTCAGATTAACCCCCATGTTTTTCAAGAGTCAACTGTAGCATATTAAAGTATCTGCATCACAGTATTGTTAGAATATAAAATATTGAAGAGACTGATTCAATAATAGGATATTGGTTACAAAATAATGTATATTGTTATAAGCATGGCAATTAGGTATGTTTGTTAAAACTATGCATATTATATGATTATTTTATAAAATAATGATAAATGTAAGTCTAAATTTTGTACATATCAAAATATATTTTAAGTAAAAAACTGAAGAGTGAAAAATTAATAATATGGAACATTTTTGAGGATTTTAAATCCAAGTTTTAATTTTTTTTCTAAGTGTATAAAACACAGTTTTTATATTGGTTGGAACATATCATTAATAAATAAAGCAGACTATATCTTTCTGCATGTTTTACTATTAGATCTTTAGAGATGATGATCCTACATTGTGCTATATGCAACCAGGAATAAATTGTTCATTTCTCTTTACTATCATGAAATGGTCTTAGTATCTACATTAAAAGCTAAAGCACAGCCAGTTACCAGAATGGATGAAAGTTAAGAGTGTACCTCATCTTTGCTTAGTAGAACATAAAACTTGCAGTTAATTGTTATAGTACTGGTTGTTTTCCTAAAGCCTAAGTTTCCTTAGTGCAACATGGAAAGAATAAGTGCTCTTCAGAGTTATAAAGAATTTTAAAGGGGGGAAAAACTTTGTCATCCTAAGACCTGGCAGTTGATTAAGCCCTTCTGTTTGATTTCTAGTAATATGTAAGTAAAATATAGAAACAATTACAAAAGTTACAACCTCATTTGAAAACAAGAAAGGGAAAGAAAAACTGTAGGCCAGAAATGCAAAGTTCTCCCTTAAAACACATGTACACAATAACATTAAGAAATTAGAGTAGAGTCCTGGCATGGATGTGGGTTGCTGAAATGTGATGTTAATGCTTGGCCAGAAAGAGGAGCCACAACCGCATGGCAGAAAGCTGGAACCAAGTTTGCTGAACAAAGCTAGATAGAGACTGCATACCTCACTCATATGATCCAGAGTTTAAGGCTAGAAAGAAGTCATTTGTCCAGATAAACAGCAAAAAATAGTGTCACTCTGAGACCTGACCTCTAATATCATCTTTGCAAATAATTTGCCTACAGTCATTAAAATTGAAATCTTGGAGTTATAGTTGGTTCTTCTTTCTCTCATGTACAATATCCAAACTATGAGTGAATTCTATATGTTCTACCTTCAAAATATATTTAAAATGCAACTAATTTTTACTATTCCACATTATCATCCTAGACTAAGCCATGATGATCGTGTCTTACCTAGAATACTGGAATACACTCCTAAATGATCTCCCTACCTACATCTTTGTTTCAAACAGACTATTCTCCACATTTTCCAGAGCCATCATTTTAAAACAAGTCAGCTCATAAAACCCTATAGAATTGACCAACAGCATTTTACACTACAGAAAAAAGGGTAAATTTCTTTCAATTACTTTTAAAAAAACTAAATGATCTGCTTCTCCTATCCAACTACCTCCCCAAATGCAACCCCTCCCATTCTGACATCACTCACTATACTCTATCTTGACTGGGCTTTTTTTAATTTCATGAAGTTTGGTACTCACTACAAGGTGAGAACATAGAAACATATATAATGAGCTTTTGAACATTGGCAGGTAATTTCCTGGGCCTTAGGATCTAACTATGTCTTTTGGGACTAGAATGAAAGATCACTATGAGTGAAAAAGACCTTTTCTGAATACCCTAGTAAAGGAAACCCTCTAAATATTTCAGTCACTGTCAATTTCACAATCAATGTAATGACTTTTGATTTGTCACCTTGGATAGGCTTCATTCCCTTTATTCAATCAAACACAAATCTAGGTGTTGCCGTGAAGGGATTTTTCAGATGTAATTAAAGGCCCTGAGTTGAATTTAAGTAAGAGATTATCCAGAACAATCTGAGTGGGCCTGCCTTAATCAGTTGGAAGGCTACCCTGAGACAGACAAGAAATCCTGTGCACAACAAATTCAGCTCATGACTGTGGCATTTGAGCCTCCCTGTAACCTCCTTCTGACTGCTTGACCTATAGATTTCAGATCTGCTTAGCCAGCCCCCACAATTGTATAAGTCAACACTTATAATTTTTAAAATATATATGGATTATATATTTATAGTTAAATATATGTTTGTGCATAGATACCATATGTGTATGTGTATGTAGTATTTTTACAGGCATACATAGCTTATCCTACTATGCCAAAAATTGATTGATATAATCACAGGGCAAGATGAACTTGAATCCTTTATTTTTCTGATTATTGTCTTTCTTCTACAGCCAATTATGAGATCCATGACAGATATGGGAGAAACCATATCTCTCTTTTCCCTTACCAAACGTATGTCACTTTATCACTTAACATTAGTTAGTATGCTACAGTATCAAATTGACTGTGAAACTGAGTGGTTAAATATAACAAATATTTTATACTCATGAAGGTCTTCTGAGAATTAGAAGGATCTTTAGAACTACATTATTCCAATCAATTACTCATGAATCTAGACTGCTTTCATTTTGCAGTCCTGTAAGATCAATGGTTGCTTTTAGATCTCCCAGAAGGGAATATAATGAAAGAGTTGTCACTTTGTGACTGTAAGTAATTTCACTCAGAAGTGATACATGGCCCTGCCCAATTTCAAAGAGGCTGGAGGAATATGCAGAAATGTGGGTATTTTAGGGGCACTGTATATATCTGCAATATTTAGTAAATGACTGAAGCATATTAGGCACTAAATAATTGTTTATATAGCAAATGAATTAGTGAAAAATATTAATACTCCTCCACAAAAATATGCTGATTTCTTGATAATTTGACTAATATTTGATGATGATATATATTCTTTAAATACAACTCTTCTTTAGCAGTTTAATTTAGTATGCTAATTTCAAAAATATGGTTCACTACATGTAGAGTTCTTCTTTACACACTATACTTGGGAGCTATTCTATATGTAGTATTTAAGTATTTATACTATGACCCTAAATAGTGTCCCAACTATGTAGAAAAATCTTTGAGGTGTTTCAGGCTATTTTCTCTGGGAAACTTAGTGACAGGCACTCTATTCATACTTATAATGAGAATAGGCCTTCTAAACATCTAGCTTCTTTCCCGGTGCACACTTAAATTAGATCTTGAGGTTTATAAACACTTCTGTCACTGTTAACCTGACTAGGAAATATGATCTAAATTATAGTTGCATACTATTCAATGAGAGTGGTTGAAAATACAGACTGAAATTAAATTCCAGCTCTGTTATTTCCTGATTGTGAGATACTAGTCAAGTTATCTATAGGAATATTGAGACAGGTTGAGGGAATTTATTGAAATATTTTTAACACAAATTGGCACAAATTAAAGATTTCAAAAAGTTAAGTATTAGTGTATAAAAATAGAAAAAAAGATTAGCTTTATAATTATTGTCATTGGAATTGAATTATGTAGCTTGGACTTAGTTACATATTGTACAATTTTGATCAGGTGTAAATGATCATAACCTGACTAATTAATAATTATATCAATCTATTTTAATATTTTAATTATTCTTAGGACTGATTCCACTATTCAGTAATTTGACTTTATGAAGCCATCATTCTATTAAAATGAGGCTGTGTAATCTAATCAATCTTCCTCTATTAAAGAGGCAAATTTCGCATTTCCTCTAGTAGTATCATCAAAATTATCCCTGTAAACATGCATGTATGGGAATGTGTGTGAATGGAAAATTTATATAAAATATATGAATGCCATTTCCTAGCTCTATTTTGTATAGAGTACAGCTTGAAAAGAAAATTATTTTTCTTGTCTGCTAATTATTTTACCCATGAGAATGCTAAGGAGTTAATGTTCTATAATTTGATAACTGTATCCATTGACTAAGTTTTCACTAATTTACTTATATCTCAGATACATTCAAGAGAAAATACAAAATTTCCCAGAAGGAAGAATAGTAGTCAGATGTAACCATTTAAATGTCAAGCTTTTAAAGTTCTCATAACAAATTTGTTTTCTCTTAACAAATCATTTTGTTGAACATTCCACACACTTCCCAGTATTGGCCTTGCATTCCTTACAATGACTATTTTGTATTATTGTACCCTATGTTATTTTACTCTTTTTACTCTAATCCATACATCAAAATGCTGAACTTCTCAGTTGTGCTTTCAAATATACATAATTACTATCCTTTAGAATTATGGCCATTTTATGTTGACTATTTATTTTCCTTATAAATTATAATATATTTGACTGAAAATGAAAAACTGGTGTGAATACATCATGTATCATACAGGTAAGAATTCAATAAAGCTATATTACTTTTTTCTGATGTAAATGACTAATTAATTTTGTTATAAAATTATAAAGGAATTTGACTAATATTCTCATCATGATGTAATATGTGGTATTTTAATGTGTTTAAAATTCGTTTTAACCTTTAAGTTGGAGTATTTCATATTGGAAGGCAAGGAGCAACTGCTAGCTAAATCAAATATGTATTTCAAGTAAGGATATTTCACATTGCAGTCAGGGAAACGTAGCTTTTATGATAATGCTTCAATTTTTATCAAAATTGATCCCCTTTCTAAAATGATTCCACTCACTCACCCTACTCATTAACATGAAATATATGAAGGACATCTGTCTCTTAGGAAACCAATAATACCTCTGTCCCTGGAGAAAACTTCATCTGAATACCCAGATATCATGGGCTGGACTGTCTAAAATATGGGGTGCAGGTGGGAAGGCCTCATTTTAATTGCTCAAAAATAACTCTATTTAAAAGTTTGAAGTGGAATTTTTACAACTTATTGAGGTCACCTTCATCTCTTACATATTAATTGAAATGATTTTTTTCATACTTGTCTTCAAGCATATAGAAGAACATTTGAAGGATCTTGTTAAGCACACTCCAGTACTTAACTATAATTTCACAGTGTTCTGAAGAATGTGCTGGTGAAATATACAATTAATAAAAATATTACATCATAGAAGTTATAAAGATTTACATCAAAAAAATCATATTCCACTTAATGCTTCCTTAATCGTAGCAGATAATTGAGACCTTCTCATTGTAAAGTTAAAAATACCATTTCCTTAAGGAACAGCAGTCTGGAATGGGTTCAGAGAAAGATTAGGTAAGCAATGCACTCTGTACTTTGTCTTCATAAATCAATGAGACCATTAAAAATCAAGTGCATCAAAACACGCTGTCAAATTGGGGCTATCACATAATGATTATAAGGTTGCTATTGATAAAGTTCCAGTTTGTTACAAAAAAAAAGATACTCACTTTTCTATATAAACCTCCTTTACTTCCCTTTATCTTACTATCTGAAAGATTGTACAAGCAAGCAAAAACCTCCATCCCCTTGCCAACATAACACTGAAAAACAAACTAACCACTTTAACTGGGGCAACAAAATGGCCCCAAATATTGTGTTTTGCTAGAATACAAAAGTAATTTATATTCAAAATTCTACAATAAAAAATAGTATCTTCTCTGACATATGAAAATCTGCTTTTTATGCAAGGTGTGTTTTGATGTTCTAGGCCATCCAAACCCCAAAGTGTCACAGATTGGCTCCATAAGAGGCCAAGCTGCCCAGCTACAATTTTACACTATCACAAAAATTAATACCCTATTGAAAACAGATTTGTGGTGAGATATTATAAAATCAACTTGAAAATACAATGTTAATATAAATGAGAGTATTTTCTTCTAGTTTACAGTTATGAATTTGCTTATATAATGTTTAAACTAATTAAGTCATTTTCCATGTAACCTTTTGATAATGACATACAAAAATATTAAAGAAAACACAGTATTTAGGAACAGATGCTTTGTTTTCGATCTGTCACCCTTAATTAACTATAATTAACTAAAAGGGTATTTAATTTTAATTCTTTAATATAGGAGTTGAAAAATGATTTAAAATTCAAGATAATTTTAAATTTTATAAGAAACACTGAGATATAGTTAACAAGGAAGTTATATATGTATAATTATAAGTATGATTCATGTAATTGTGAAAAAAGGTGCCATTTCTGTTTATAACCTATTGCTGTTAAGACCAGATCTTTCCTATTTAGGTATCCAAAGTAGCTACTTATCTTTGATTTGACCTTAAGAAACCTATTTGATATATTATTCACCATTAAAATATGGAGGAAATTTAGAAAATCATTCATTTTATTACCAAATGGTACACTGGATATTAATATAATAACACCTACACCAACACCAATCTCTATTTTTCAGCATTGTGTATTAATATAAATGCTGATAATTTATACTAATAAAACTCACCCTATTATTTTTATTAATTTACTCACACTGAATAAGTGTTGTGAACAGTCAAAATTTAGAATTAAATGTACCCCACTAATTTGGCAATGACAATGACATGGTAGACAGCTCAGAAGTTTCTTTTGTTCTTCTTAAGCTATTTTGGACTTCAAATATACTTTGTGAAGAGAGCACAAAGCCTCTGTAAAATTACATTATATTTAGTAACATCTGTAAAAAATGGTTAAGGTAAATTGCTAAATTTTCACTATTTAATCTAAGATAGAAGAGTATAGGCATTTTCTGTTCCTTGAAAATCTTTTAGTGTGTAAAACATTTTGAGCACCAACACACTACAAATTAGACAGTAAAGAACAGGAAAAATATTTTGTTGTGGGACCAGAAATAACTAAGTCCTATTTCTGGGTCAACCATTTATCAAAGTGTGATCCTGTGCAATTTGAACAATATTTTGAAATATCACTTTATGCAATTTAAAAAATAATTCCTTACATTCAGGTTTATCATGACTAAACACAATATATTACACATATAAAAGTACTTAACACATGTTATTTTGCCATTCTTTGGATTGACATATACACACTGCTATGTTTAAAACAGATAACAAGGACGTACTATACAGCACAGGGAACTCTGCTCAATATTCTGTAATAACTTAAATTGGAAAAGAATTTGAGAAAGAACAGATTCATATATATGTATAATCAAATAACTTTGCTGTACACCGGACACTAACACAGCATTATTAATCAGCTATACTCCAATATAAAATAAAAATTAAAAAAATAAAAAGAATCCAAAATCACACTGAATTTCTCATAGTAAGAACTATAGTGATATCAGAGTTCACATTACTGAATTGATTTCTATGACCTTGTAAAAATTTCTAAGACTCTCTGAATCTTGTGTCTTTATCATAAATACGACTATAAAAAGTTGTGCCCTAAAATTTAAATGAGATACCATTTGCTAATTACCTAGTGTAAGACAGTTATAAATATTATAATAATTGTTTTTGAGTGATCTGATTTAAAAGGATGATTCTCTTATTAGAATTGAAGATCAGAAGACCTTCATATTTTCATTTAAACTCCACTTGAAGACTCCAATTTCTGATTTTCCAAGAAGAATTAATAATATAAAATAAAGCACACTGAAAATGGACACACCCTAAAGACTTATTCAGACACTACTCTAGTTATCAATATCTGTTGAGCTACCATTATATTTGATGGTATCTCTTAATGTGCTTTTCCTTTCCATAATATGATAGGAAAGTAAAAGCATATTGAGAGACTGCATGAGAGATGCTATGCTAAAATTATATTCCATATAAGAATTTCTTATTTTTTCTTGAGACAAAGGGACATATTATATTTGAGTGAATGTGTTCAGACTAACAATACCAATACCATAGACTGTACTTCATAAGAGCAAAATGCCATTTACTGATGTTCTAAACAACAACAAAAAGGAGGAATAAATAGAACTACACTTATTATGCCTTCATTTATTTCTGAGTTAAAGATTTTCCTCAAATGGTTTCTATAAATATTTGAGGAAATTATACAATAGTTGGTTGATTAGCACAGAAAGAACTATCACATTGCTTTTCTTTTAAAGTTCATTTTGTGAATAAAGTGTTCAGTTTTCTGGATAAAAGATGAAATACAACTCAAGCAGTCCAACAATCTAAACCTGATGATTAGTGAAGAAGTCATCAAGATACTTATGCAAATATGATGTGCACACATAATTACTGAGAAAGTAAGAAATGCCATTCAAGATAACAGGTGCCATATCCTGGGGTGCTTTTTCTGCATTGAGCAGCAAATAAGTGCTGTGAGTCTAACACTAATGATGGATAAAAAAAGCATTTTAATAAGTCATGTAATGGCACTCAACGCAAGAATCCAAATACAAGTAAATCAAGTAACTTATAAGAGATTTTATATTTTGCTACAAAGAAATTCTTAAAATAAATCTTTTACAAGTTGCTACCAAAGACCATCTATGGATCATGCTTACAAATGTCTTCTAATGTTTATATTTTAAAATTCTAAAATCACATTACTATTCTTTCTATAATATTTTATACAGGATTAGCCACATGACAGTAGCCTATACAGCAAAATAGTTTGCCAGATACACTGTTTTATCACCATTCCAGAAATGTAAAGCTACTTAAGGGACAGGACCTAAAAAATACTAGCAATTCTTCTCTCTACTATTTATAAGCTGATTTTGGTAAGTACAGTAATTTAGATGCTAGAAGGTAACATGTAAAAGTTTTATGAGGTAAACACATTTGATTAGCAAACAAAGCAGAAAATATATAGTCCAGTGCTTTACATTTGAAGAAAAAATTAAAATTCAATAATATTTTCCATATATATATATATATATATTTTTTTTTTTTTTTTTTTGCGGTACGTGGGCCTCTCACTGTTGTGGCCTCTCCCATTGCAGAGCACAGGCTCCGGACGCGCAGGCTCAGAGGCCTTGTCTCACGGGCCTAGCCGCTCCACGGCATGTGGGATCTTCCCGGACCGGGTAACGAACCCATGTCCCCTGCATCGGCAGGCGGACTCTCAACCACTGTGCCACCAGGGAAGCCCATATTTTCTATATTTTAAATAACTTATTGTTAAATGAATTGTTCAATTTCTACAGATTATGTTCAAACATTGTATACCTGGAATATGGAAGCATTTATATTTTCACTGGCTTTTCTAATTTGACAATTTATGTTTTCACCTGTCTTCTGGTTTCCATTTTTATTGAGACCATTAATATTTTTTAACGTCTTTATTGGAGTATAAGTGCTTTACAACGTTATGTTAGTTTCTGCTGTATAACAAAATTAATCAGGTATATGTATACATAAATCTCCATAACCCCTCCCTCTTGTGTCTCACTCCCACCCAGCCTATCTCACCTCTCTTTATGACCTCTCGGTCACAAAGCACCGAGCTGACCTCCCTGTGCTATGCAGCTGCTTCCCACTAGCTGTCTATTTTACTTTTGGTAGTGTCTATATGTCAATGTTACTCTCTCACTTCATCCCAGCTTACACTTCTCCTTCTCCATGTCCTCAAGTCCATTGTCTACATCTGTGTCTTTATTCCTGTCCTGTCCCTAGGTTCATAAGAACCATTTTTTTTTAAGATTCCATATATATGTGTTAGCATACAATATTTGTTTTCCTCTTTCTGACTTACTTCACTCTGTATGACAGACTCTAGGTCCATCCACCTCACTGCAAATAACTCAATTTCGTTTCTTTTTATGGATGAGTAATATTTTAAGGAACCTCCATACTGTTCTCCATAGTGTCTGTATCAATTTACTTTCCTACCAACAGTGCAAGAGGGTTCCCTTTTCTCCACACACTCTCTAACATTTATTGTTTGTAGATTTTTGATGATGGCCATTCTGACCAGTGTGAGGTGAAACCTCATTATACTTTGATTAGCATTTCTCTAATGATTAATGATGTTGAGCATCCTTTCATGTGTTTGTTGGCCATCTGTATAACTTCTATGGAAAAATGTATATTTAGGTCTTCTGCCCGTTTTTGGATTAGGTTGTTTAGTTTCCTTGATATTGAGCTGAACCAGCTGCTTGTATATTTTGAGATTAATCCTTTGTCAGTTGCTTCATTTGTAAATATTTTCTCCCATTCTGAGTGTTGTCTTTTCATCTCACTTAGTGCTTCATTTGCTGTGCAAAAGCTTTTAAGTTTCATTAGGTCTCATTTGTTTATTTTTGTTTTTATTTCCATTTCTCTGGGAGGTGGGTCAAAAAGGATCTTGCTGTGATTTATATGATACAGTTCTCTATGTTTTCCTCTAAGAGTTTTATAGTGTCTGCCTTAAATTTATGTCTTTAATCCATTTTGAGTTTATTTTTGTGTATGGTCTTAGGGAGTATTCTAATTCCATTATTTTACATATAGCTGTGCTGTTTTCCTAGCACCACTTATTGAAGAGGCTCTCTATTATCCATTGGATATTCTTGCCTCCTTTATCAAAGGTAAGGTGACCATATGCACGTGGGTTTATCTCTGGGCTTTTTGTCCTGTTCCTTTGAACTATGTTGCTGTTTTTGTGCCAGTACCATATTGTCTTGATTACTGTAGTTTTGTAGTATAGTCTGAAGTCAGGGAGCCTGATTCCTCCAGCTCCTTTTTTCTTTCTTAAGATTGCTTTGGCTATTCTTGGTCTTTTGTGTTTCCATACAAATTGTGAATTTTTTTATTCTAGTTCTGTGAAAAATGCAATTGGTAGATTGATAGGGATTGCATTGAATCTGTAGATTGCTTTGGTTAGTATAGTCATTTTCACAATATTGATTCTTCCAATCCAAGAACTTGGTATATCTCTCCATCTGTTTGTATCATCTTTAATTTCTTTCATCAGTGTCTGATAGTTTTCTTTATACAGGTCTTTTGTCTCCTTAGGTAGGTTTATTCCTAGGTATTCTTTTTGTTGCAATGGTAAATGGGTGTGGTTCCTTAATTACTCTTTCAGATTTTTCATCAGTGTATAGGAATGCAAGAGATTTCTGTGCATTAATTTTGTATCCTGCTACTTTACCAAGTGCATTTATTAGCTCTAGTAGTTTTCTAGTAGCATCTTTAGGATACTCTATGTATAGTATCATGTCATCTGCAAACAGTGACAGTTTTACTTCTTTTCTGCTTTGGATTCCTCTTATTTCTTTTTCCTCTCTGATTGCTGTGGCTAAAAATTCCAAAACTATGTTGAATAATAGTGGTGAGAGTGGGCAACACTGTCTTGTTGATGATCTTAGAGGAAATGGTTTCAGTTTTTCACCATTGAGTGTGATTTTGGCTGTGGGTTGTCATACATGGGCTTTATTATGTTTAGGTAGGTTCCTTCTATGCCCACTTTATGAATAGTTTTTGTCATAAATCAGTGTTGAATTTTGTCAAATCTTTTCCTGCATCTATTGAGATGATCATATGTTTTTTATCCTAAAATTTGTTAATATGGTGTATCACACTAATTTACTTGCATATATTGAAGAATCTTTGCATTCCTAAGATAAACCCCACTTGATCATGGTGTATGATCCTTTTAATGTGCTGTTAGATTCTCTCTCTTTCCTAGTATTTTGTTGAGTATTTTAGTGTCTACGTTCATCAGTGATATTGGCCTATAGTTTTCTTTTTTTGTGACACCTTAATCTGTTTTTGGTATCAGGATGATGGTGGCCTCATAGAATGAGTTTGGGAGTGTTCCTCCCTCTGCTATATTTTGGAAGAGTTTGAGAAGGACAGGTGTTATCTCTTCTCTAAATGTTTGATAGAATTCACCTGTGAAGCCATCTGGTCATGGGTTTTTGTTTGTTGCAAAATTTTTAATCTCAGTTTCAATTTCAGTTCTTGTGATTCATCTATTTATATTTTCTATTTCTTCATGGTTCAGTCTCAGCAGGTTGTGCTTTTCTAAGAATTTGTCCATTTCTTCCAGGTTGACCATTTTATTGGCATATAGTTGCTTGTAGTAATCTGTCATGATCCTTTGTATTTTTACAGTGTCAGTTGTTACTTCTCATTTTTCATTTGTAATTCTGTTGATTTGAGTGTTCTCCCTTTTTTTTTTCTTGATGAGTGTGACTAAAGTTTTATCAATTTTGTTTTTCTTCTCAAAGAATCAGCTTTTAATTTTATTGACCTTTGATATTGTTTCCTTCATTTCTTTTTCATTTATTTCTGATCTGATCTTTATGATTTATTTCCTTTTGTTAACTTTGGGGATTTTTTGGTTCTTCTTTCTCTAATTGCCTTAGGTGTAAAGTTAGGTTGTTTATTTGAGATTTTTCTTGTTTCTTGTTGTAGGATTGTATTGTTATAAATTTCTCTCTTAGAAATGCTTTTGCTGCATCCCATAGGTTTTGGGTCATCGTGTTTTCATTGTCATTTGTTTCTAGGTATTTTTGACTTCCTCTTTGATTTCTTCAGTGATCTCTTGGTTATTAAGTAGTGTATTGTTTAGCCTCCATGTCTTTGTATTTTATACAGCTTTTTTCCTGTAATTGATATCTAGTCTCATAGCATTGTTTTCAGAAAAGATACTTGATAGGATTTCAATTTTCTTAAATTTACCAAGGCTTGATTTGTGACCCAAAGTATGATCTATCCTGGAGAATGTTACATGAGCACTTGAGAAGAAAGTGTATTCTGTTGTTTTTGGATAAAATATCCTATAAATATCAATTAAGTCCATCTTGTTTAATGTGTCATTTAAAGCTTGTGTTTCCTTATTTGTTTTCATTTTGGATGATCTGTCCATTGGTGAATGTGGGGTGTTAAAGTCCTCTCCTATGATTGTGTTACTGTTGATTTCCCCTTTATGGCTGTTAGCATTTGTCTTATGTATTGAGGTGCTCCTATGTTCGGTGCAGAAATATTTACAATTATTATATCTTCTCTTGGATTGATTCCTTGATCATTATGTAGTGTCCTCCTTTGTCTCTTGTAATAGTCTTTATTTTAAAGTCTATTTTGTCTGATATGAGAATTGCTACCCCACCTTTCTTTTGGTTTCCTTTTGCATGGAATGTCTTTTTCCATTCCCTCACTTTCAGTCTATATATGTCTCTAGGCTTGAAGTGGGTCTCTTGTAGACAGCATATGTATGGATTTTTTTTTTTTAATCCATTCAGCCAGTCTAGGTCTTTTGGTTGAAGCATTTAATCCATTTACATTTAAGGTAATTATTGATATGTATATTCCTATTACAATTTTCTTACTTGTTTTGCATTTGTTTTTGTAGGTCTTTTCTTTCTCTTGTGTTTCCTGCCTAGAGAAGTTCCTTTAGCATTTGTTGTAAAGCTGGTTTGGTGGTGTTGAACTCTCTTAGCTTTTGCTTGTTTGTACAGGTTGTAATTTCTCCATCTAATCTGAATGAGATCCTTGCTGGGCAGAGTAATCTTGGTTGTAGGTTTTTCCCTTTCATCACTTTAAATATGTCCTGCCATTCCCTTCTGGATTTCAGAGCTTCTGCTGAAAGATTAGCTGTTAACCGTATGGAGATTCCATTGTATGTTATTAGTTGTTTTTCCCTTGCTGCTTTTAATGTTTTTTCCTTGTATTTAATTTTTGATAGTTTGATTAATATGAGTCTTGGCATGTTTCTCCTTGGATTTATCCTGTATGGGACTCTCTGTTCTTCCTGGACTTGATTGCCTATTTCCTTTCCCATGTTAAGGAAGTTTTCAACCATAATGTCTTCAAATATTTTCTCAGACACTTTCTTTTTCTCTTCTTCTTCTTGGACCCCTATAATTCAAATGCTGGTGGGTTTAATGTTGTCCCCAATGCCTTGGAGCCTGTCCACCATCCTTTTCATTCTTTTTTCTTTATTCTACTCTGAGGTAATTTTCACTCTTTTATCTTCCAGGTCACTTATCCATTCTTCTGCCTCAGTTATTCTGCTATTGGTTACTTCTAGAGAATTTTTAATTACATTTATTGTGTTGTTCATGATTGTTTGCTTGCTCTTTAGTTCTCCTAGGTCCTTGTTATACATTCCTTTTATTTTCTCCATTCTATTTCTAAGATTTTGGATCATGTTTACTATCATTTCTCTGAGTTATTTTTCTCATAGTCTGCCTATTTCCTTTTCATTTGTTTGGTCTGGTGGGTTTTTACCTTGCTCCTTCTTCTGCCACGTATTTCTCTCTCTTTCTTCTCATTTTGTTTAACTTACTGTGTTTGGGATCTCCTTTCACAGGCTGCAGGCCATTGTTCCCATTGTTTTTGGTGTCTGACCCCAGTTGGTAAGTTTGGTTCAGTGAGTTGTGTAGGTTTCCTGGTTGAGGGGACTTCTGCCTGTGTTCTGGTGGGTAGGGCTGGATCTTGTCTTTGTGCTGGGTAGGACCATGTCTGGTGGTGTGTTTTGGTGTGTCTGTGAACTTATGATTTTAGGCAGCCTCTCTGCTAATGGGTGGGGTTGTGTTCCTGTCTTGCTAGTTGTGTGGCATTGGGATCCAGCACTGCTGCAGGCTGACCGTTAGTTGGAGCTGGGTCCTAGCATTGAGACAGAGATGTCTGGGAGCTATCTCTCCAACTGATATTACATGGGACCAGGAAGTCTCTGGTGGTCCAATGTCCTGAACTCAGATCTCCCACCTCAGAGGCTCAGGCCTGACACCAGGCTGGAGCACCAAGACCCTTTCAGCCACATGGCTCAGAAGAAAAGGGAGCAAATAAAGTTAGAAAAAAATTATTAAAATAAAATAATAATAAAAAAATAAAAGAAGAGGGCTACCAAACCAATAAACAAATCTACCAACGATAACAAGTTCTAAAAACTAAACTAAGATAAACATAAAAATCAGAAACAAATCAGTTGCAGATAGCACACTCCAAGTCTACTGTTGCTCCCAAAGTCCACTACCTCAATTTTGGGACGATTTGTTGTCTACTCAGTTATTCCACAGAAACAGGTACATCACATTGATTGTGGGGATTAAATCCACTGCTCCTGGAGCTGCACAGAGAAATTTCTCTTTCTCTTCTTTGCTTGCACAGCTCCTGTTGTTCAGGTTTGGTTTTGGCCCCGCCTCTGCTTGTAGGTCGCCTGAGGGCATCTTTTGGGAAGTCTGAAGTCTTCTGCCAGCATACAGTAGGTGTTCTGTGGGAGTTGTTCTATATGTAGATGTAGATGTATTTTTGTAGATGAATTTTTGATGTATTTGTGGAGAAGAAGGAGATCTCCATGTCTTACTCCACTGACATCTTGGAGGTCTCTTCAAGACCATTAATATTTTATAACAAACAACTCAAGGACATTATGGATTAGATCAGAAAAAGTGGCTGTGAATTCAGTTATAAGGAGGATGCATATAACGTTAACAGAAATTATGAATGCTTCTGGCTTATGCACCTTGAGGTAATGGTTTCTAGCATTAAAGATTTATAGTAAAATTTAAAAGATATGGTTGCTATCAAAGTCCAAATAAAACTGTTTTGCCATGTATGCACTCATCCACATAAAAGTTTGACCAAGCTATTATTAATATAGGAGCACAATGATTTATAGTTAAATAATATAGGAGCTATTATTAATATAGGAGCAAAATGATTTATAATTGTTTTCTTTTTTAGTAAGACAATACAATTTCAAATGTATTTTTTTAAACTTGAAGGATATTAAATGATTATGTATTTATATTTGCATGCATTTCTTGACTGACTCACTTTTACTATCATCATTTTTACACATTTGAAAATTTTCCATTTAGAAATAGAAGGAAAAACCTGATGATGCATCTCACAATAAAAGTTCTCTCAAACTTTAAGATTTTCTTACTCTGATACAATTGGAATTTTTTATGTTTTGGTCTTGGTTACCTTTTTCTATAACAATAATCATTGATCTGTTATAAACAAGACATTTCAGATAACAGAGAAAATTCTTTTAAAATAAAATGGAAAATGTTCTCTTTCAGTCATCCACATATTCAAAGACACATGCTAGGTGCTTTATTTGTACCATTAAAACCTCTATACACTTGAACCACAGTATTGAGCCAACAAAAACTATCCTACTTAGTTGCATTTCTTGTGAAGGAAGAATATTGTTAAGAAAACAGACCCAGAATGGAGTTGCTTATGTAAAGCCCCAGGTCACCAAACTGAAACTTAACTTAGTTACAGTTTTGACTCTCCCAAAAAATGGAATCTTAGCCAGACAATCAGGAATCACCTCATCAAAAATAGTTAGATAATCTACCCAGTAACCAACCACACCCCTCACAACACTTTATCACCTATAAAGAAATTTTGCAATAACAAATCCACTTTTTGCCTAGTATAACTTCCTTGTTCTTGCTCCCTTCTGCAAAAATCTCCCTTTGGAGATTCTTTTTATCTGCTAGATTGTATGCTGCCTGATTCATGAATCACTGAACAAAGCCAATAAGATCTTTAAAATTGACTCAGTTAAATTATGTTCTTTGACAACAATTTTAAAAATTAACACTCTAGATGATAATATATGCTTGGCATATATTTTAAAGGCATACTATTTTAAAGAGGGTAATCAGGAAGGGTCTCAAATATAAGCTAATATTTGACAAAAATGCCTAAAGCATGAGACACCAAACTACATGGATATCAGAGGGAAGAATGTTCTAAGCTCAGAAATAGCAAGTACAAAGTACTGAAGTTGTAATATATTTGCCACACTAGAGGAATAGAGAGGACACTCGTGTTTCTGGATTGAATGAGCAAATGGAGAAGTAATAGGAAATGAAAGCAGAGACTTGAGAGGGAGGCAAGAGTGTTTGAAAACCTTATATGAGATTTTTAATTCCAATTTGAAGAAACTAAGATGCCATTTGAGAAATATGATTAGAAGAATGACTCTCTGAAAAGGATCTCCTTAGCTGCTATGTTTGGAATGGATTGGGGAGGAAAATCAAAGGCAGAAATATGGATAACATTTTCAGGCTATAGGACAATTTGGCCAAGAGCTAATTGTAGCTTGGACCAGCTTATTAAGACAGATGTGTTTAAAAGTATTGGATTCTGGTATGTTTTGAAGATAAAGTAAACAGGATTTGTTGAGGAGCTTGCTATGAGATATGATGGACAAAATAAAAAATGACTCCAAGTTTGTTGGTCTGAGCAACTGGAAGAGTGGAGTTGCTATTTATTATGAAGAGAAGAATGCAAAATAGCCAGTTTTGGAGGGAAGATTATGAGATTAAATTTGACTTGTTAAGCTTGATATACCTAACAGCAATCAAAGAAAATGCACAGTTAAATATACTAATTTACACATTACAAGATTGATCTTCCATAGATATATAAATTAGGAAAAAATAATTTTATGGTATTTATGTGATATATAAACCATGAAACTAGAAGAGAAAATGTACAGAACTGGTCCAGATAGAGAACAGAAGAATCATGAGGCCTGAGTGTTGAAGCAAGTCAAATTAAAAATTTGAAGGGATAAGAAGGAAAAACTAAAGGAATTAAAAAGCAGCAGATTGTAAGGAAGGAATAAAATCAGGAGTGTGTGATACTGTGAAGTCAAAGGAGGAATGGGTACCTAAATTGTTCAAGTACTACAAATCGGTCAAATAAAAGGTTGAGTATTGACCATTAGAATTAGGACAATAGGGGTCATGGTTTATGTTGAGTAACAGTTTGAGTGGAATGGTATGGGGGAAAGATAATTATAGTGAGTTAAAGGATGGGATCCTAAGACTGAGTACAAAGCAAGGATGTTTTCTCTCACCACTTCTGTGCAACAGGGGACTAGAGATCCTAGACAGACAGAACATCAAGTTAACCAAAAGGAATAATAAAGAAATAAATAAAAATAAAACTGCCTTTATTTTGATATGGAAAGATTATCTGCATAAGAAACTCAAAAGACTTGGTTTCTTAAAAAATAATTTGTAGAATATGTAAGTTTATCAATGTCTTTAGGAAAATGAGAAAATATAGTAAGATTATCAGGCAGCATTAAGGACCCAGCAGTTACTGGTAGTAATGGATTTAAAAATGAGTTAATGTAGTGTTTCCTTCTTCTCTGGCCATATTTAGTGGCACATATTCAGCCACTGAAGAGGTATATAAATGGATTTAATAAGGTGATATTTTTTCAGATATGTACTTCAGAAGGAGAGAGAAAGGGAATTGAACATGTGAATTGGGTAACAAAAAACAAAACGAATGTGGTCAGTATCAATAGATTTTCAGATCTAGTAAGTTCTAAAAAATTTGGAGTCAGGGTGCTTGTGAGAGAGAAATGGAAAGATTGTTACTTGGAAAGTGGGATGCATAAAACTGAGGTTAGCATATTGGTACAATTCTTGGTAATGATAAAAATCACTGGTGAGGCAGTGTAGAGGAAAAGCTCCCTGAAAAACTCAAGGACTGAGAAAATTTGAGACACAGGTACCTCAACATAAATATTGAAATGATCAAATATTATGACAGGAATATTTTAATTAATAGGTTGAGTAACAATGACATCTGCAATTGATTATAAAAAGTAGGAAAAATGATAGGAAATAATTTGATTTTCAAAAGACTAAAGTCTAAGTGTTCATAGGAAAAAATAAGTGAGAATAGAACCAGAGAGAAGGTGTTGATATGTAGAGTGGAAATACTATGACTTTGCTCAACCTGATCTCCTTAGTGTCCTCGAGAGAATGGTGGGATTCATGTAAACCAAGAGACAATTGTATAAATGAAGTCATCAATTAATTAGTACACACTAAGAAATATTACTTTCATGTGTTCCAGATACTTCAATATGCTGGGACAATGCATATTTTTAATATATTGCATTTAAATTCTACATTCTTGAAAGACAAGAATATTGTCAGGCACAATTATTTATTTGTATGAGAATATTGTTAACTATGTGTGTTTTCTGCTGAGACCTCAGAGAATAATTTTTTTTTAATCTTGTTTTAACCTTATTCATGTTCTGTTCCTTGGTTTGCTTTAACTATATCTGAATAAATATGTTTCATATTCCCGAGGATGCATACAGTCTTACATATGGAAACTAAATTTTTCCAACTGAGGTTAAGAAGAATTCTGTTATTTAACTTTTTTTATTTCTTAAAATAAAATCAAATAATAATGTATTCATATCATTTAATCTCTTATGTAAGTATATTTCATCCAATATAGCCAATATGGACACACTGATACATTATACAAAGTAATTTCAGTCGGATCAATTGACCTGAGAATAGCATTGAAAGTTAGATATAGCTGTCAACTACTGAGGCAATATGAAAAGGGGTTTTTCATATACAAATTCTATAAAGATATTTATTGATAGTACTCAAACAAACAAACCTATGAGAGAGATTACATTTTGATCCTCACTTTACAAATGAGGGAACTGAAGCATAGAAAATGTAAGCCACATGCCTAATGTCAAGAATTAAGTGAAAGAGCTGAGATTCAAACCTCACAAACATGGCTTCAGATGCCATGTTGCTAACTACTACAATAATTTATATTACAGGCCACCCAATACCCCAAATTGTATATTTTAAACTGATTCCAAAAAATGAATTCTTCATCTGTCATCAAAAGTCTTGTTTTTATTTAATGTTAATGATTTTATGATTAGTTGCATTACTGAAATATCTTCTTTTCCAATGCATAGATTATTGGGGAAAAAATAAAACAGAATGCAACTTATAGGCTTTATGTCACTGGCAGTTTTCTTTCAGACAATACTTATGGAGATGAATATCAGTAATTTAATTTTTGAGCATAAGCAACAAAATTTGAAAGTAAAAACAGCAACAAACTAATTTGAAAATCTATTTTTTCCATTGTGTGGTAAAATGGAAAGTTTGGAATTTAATGTCCTAAACATCACAGTTCAGATTACAGCTCTACCACTAACTAGCTGTATACTACTGCTTGGGCAAGTGAAGTTAACTTTCTGGACTTCTGTTTCTTCATTTCCACAATAAGGTTAATAATACTTCCCTTACAGAATTATCGGGAACTGAATAAAATTAGAATTTGGAATAACTGAACAGAGACTGGCCCATTGTGAGCATTCAATAAATGTCAATGACATACTCCAATCTGATCTTTAAACAAAAATCTTTCCTGGGTGAGGGGGGAGGACATGAAACTTTTAATTTATTATTTACTCTAAAAGATCAGAAAAATTGGTTATCTTAAGATCTGCATGAACTATTTAAGTAACCTGCTATATTATCATTTTACCTATATTTTCAAAATACAATGTCAAGCTAAGCAATATGATCAGTAAGGTAAACATGGTACAAATAGAAACCTGAAAAAAAAAATTTAATCCCAGTTGTTATTCTTAAAATTTTGTTCTTTGAGTCTTAGATTATATATAGAAAATCTTTATAAAAACTAAAATTCTAAGAACATCTACTATACTTTAATATTTGTTAAATAAATATTAAGAGAAGGATGCCATTAAATTTTTTTAAAGAAAAAGAAACTACACAGTACAAAGCAAAATGTCTTAGAATTCCTTCTCTCATTACAAAATGAAAATAAAACAGGCTTAAGAAGTTTTGTTTCATTTAATGTAGGTTTTTTTGAGGATACACTTTGTGACAGCAGATACACAATTATATTTTTATTGCTCATATCTACACACAAGGCAGAAAATTATCATTAGTTCTTAAGCAAACTGAAGGACCAAAAGTTGGGAAAAAAAAATTAACTCTTGCTTTTATAAATCCTTTATAACCTAAAAATCAGTAAGATCTCCTCAGTAACAAGCTTTAGGCTGAATAAAAAAATAATTCAAGCAGATTACTCTTTAAGTGCTCAATAACTTGAAATGCTGCCATTCTATTCTAGACTTTTGGAAATCAATACTAGAAATGAATCAGGCTGCAAGGGATTCATCTACTATAAGCTTTCTTCTGAATCCAGACAAAGTAAGAAGAGTTATGTTATATACCACTGGAAAAGTGTCATGTAACATTGATTTACTATGTTAGTGACAGCACTGAAAAAACAACTCAAGCTACCCAAGAAATAGCAAAAAAATGCACTCTAGAAGTGTCCTTTGGATAACATTATTAGCCCTGGGTAAAATCATGAAGCACAGAAATACATTGAAAGTAGCCATGAACCTCACTCAATTCATTTGACCTCTTACCTTACAAAACTCTAAAAATTTTAGTTTAATATATTTATCATACCTTTGTCACTATGAAATGCAATTCTATTTTTACTTATTAAAAACAAGGTTGAATCAATAAATATGACACAAACTAGTAGAAAACTTACTGTTTTGAAACAACACAGCTTATGTAATTTGAGCATCCAATTCTTAAGCAATGCTTTGAGAAGTAAAAGGTGAATTCTCTTTTTCTATTAAGTACTAGGTAAGATATAAAAACATACAAGATATTTTCTACTTAGTTAATATAGAATAATGATTTTTTTATCACAGCACAGGCTTTTCACTTAAGCCAATTTAGCAGACATCTCATTATTCATTTTCTCCTTTTGCTTTATATCAAATTTTGATTAATATTCCATTATGATATAATGACATTCCTCTCCAAATAGCCACAGTGATTTTAATTTTATCCTATGACTGTGTTATATCTCAAATAATAGAGTTTTTTTGTTTATCCATAAATTCAAGACACGCTATAATTAAAATTTAATTGGACAGTAGCCTAAGGTATGTGAAAGGATTGGGACATATAATTCAAGTAACAAATTTTTTTCCTCTCATAACTGAGGTAAATTCATGACATAAATGAAAATCAAATGAGATTTAATTAAATTGTTTCAGATTAAAAGGTTATTTTCTGTTGCCATTTAAGAATTGATATGTAAGTCTAAGAAATTAAAAAACATTCTCCTAAAATATTTTTAATAAATAAAAATCAGAAAGTCTATCCCACCTTTCCATAGTTATACTTATCATCTCCTCCATGCATGTATTATTTATGACTATGTGAGTCTAACAAGAAGAGGAACAGATGCAACCTCATGTTCAGAACTGTAGTCATTTTTGAGAGAAGAGTCACAACTCCCTAGGAATTACTGCCTGGATTAAGAACAGTTTGTTTCATAGAACATCAATTTCTAAGCTTTTAAAAGACCAATTACACAATCCTACATGAGAAGGCATGACTATTGACCCCCTTACAGAGACTAAGACTAAGACCATGTGAGCAGGTGTGGTGCCCAGTAGAAACTATGATTTATCATGCTACTGTCAATAAACTACAGAAGAGTTTGGGTCTAACAAATAGGAAGCCATGGTGGAGGGCCATGGTACAAGGAAGCCAAGTAACTGGGAAGCCAAACTTGTGCTGGGGCTATTTTTTTTTTTTTTTTTTTTTTTTTGCAGTACGTGGGCCTCTCACTGTTGTGGCCTCTCCCGTTGCAGAGCACAGGCTCCGGACGCGCAGGCTCAGCGGCCATGGCTCACGGGCCTAGCCATCCGCGGCATGTGGGATCTTCCCGGACCAGGACACGAACCCGTGTTCCCTGCATCGGCAGGTGGACTCTTAACCACTGCGCCACCAGGGAAGCCCTAATTTAATTTTTTAAAGCTGTAACCCAGTCCATGCTTTAGGGATACAATTTCTTTCTGGCAACATTTTCTGTGAAGCTAAAACAGCTGCTTCACCTAACGCAAATCAGATACTGTGCTATTTCAAGCAAATGCTTACCAAAAATAACAATTGTCAGGCATGCTTTTCCAGAAAATTTAGATTGAACAGAACAGCTTATCATGTCTCTAAAGTGAGGGTTTGGGGCTTCCCTGGTGGCACAGTGGCTGAGAGTCCACCTGCTGATGCAGGGGACACAGGTTCGTGCCCCGGTCCGGGAAGATCCCACATGCCGTGGAGCAGCTGGGCCCGTGAGCCATGGCCGCTGAGCCTGCGCGTCCGGAGCCTGTGCTCCGCAACGGGAGAGGCCAAAACAGTGAGATGCCCGCGTACCGCAAATATATATAATAAAAAATAAAGTAAGCGTTGATATAAATTACATTTGCTAATAAAAATTACTGATATTTTTAGTAATGTAAAGAAATTAAGCAAATTTCTAAAGATGCTATAAAATAATATATAACCATATATTTCAATAACAATCTAAAAATTAGTTATATGTATAAAAGGCAACAGGTTTATGAAATATATACCAATCCAATTTGGAACATTTTTAACCTTTTATAGTATGGGAAATTTCTAGAGTACTTAAAATAGTGGTTTATTAGTGAAAATTTAATTACCATTACATTTTGCTAGATTTTCATCTTCCTAATAAAAAGATAACTTCACCAGAAAACCAGGTCTGATATCTTAAACACTGAATGTATTTTTTAAATTTTCCTTTGGGTTTTTCAGCACACTGATTGAAGACTAAACCAGAAACTGTTAAAGGACTAGCCAGCATACATCTGAAAAGAAACTTTCCCTATATGACAATGAAAATACAACATATTTATCTATTCACTATAGGGCATAGAATTCAGCACAGTTCAATATGGTAGCTGAAGTAGGACTTGTTTTGTTTCCCAACTTTAAATGCCAGCTCCTCTTTTGTAATCTGAACTTTCAATCTTACAAAAATAGAATGAACATACTAAACAGGATAAAGCATGCACGACTTAGTATTTTTCTATGAATGTCAGTTGGAATCAATATTACTTAAGCACAAAGCGTATTCGACAGCACAATGTTAGATGGCTCTTATATGCCTCAGGAACAGAAGAAAGTCTACAAGACCTTAGCAGAAGCTGAAGGTCAGAATGTAAAGAAACCTATATCCAGGTCCAGGAGGTGCATAAAAAATGCTAGAAGGCAAATTCTCTAGCTTCTGGCTAAATTCAGTGAGATGTCACAGTCCAGATGAATCAAGTTTCAGGAAGTAGGATGAATGTCAAATGGCTTATGCCAAAGAGCAGCTTGTTCTTGGAGCATGCTTAAGGCCATTTTGTTCAGAGCTTTCAGAGAGGAAACAACCTGCAATTTTAATTCTGAAAAACCCGCTAAAAATCATTAAAAAAAAAAAAAAGATCTTTTAGACACATTGAATTATATGAAATGACTGACTCTGCCTGTAGCTTCCTGAAAAACTTTGTTTTGTTAGAAAATTGTTTCAAGAGCAGAATGAGGATAAGTCCATGTAGCATTCTGAGCCAAAGTTAGCAGATGTCCTCTTATCTTCAATGTTACATGAACAACAAGGCAAACTGAATAAAGCATATGGACTTGACAAAATTCAGAGTTGGGTTTAAATAGAAACATACAGTGGCCAGTTTTAAAGTTTTGAATATACCTTCCTTTAAAATAATATGACTGACAACTATGTGCTTGGTTGGCCATAGACATCCAGCCTATTATTACAGCCTCTCTGGTGCAGCCAAGATGACTTCTATGGTTCCAAATGGCAAAGCCACAGCTAACACGTTAGTAACATGCTTGCAATGCTCATATCACCCGACATTAGCTACACTGATGTTCCATCTGTCAGAGACATATCTGGCACCTGAATAATAAAAGATGCTATATTAACATGACTTAACAGAACAATAGCCACCATCTGTTTATTGAAAGCAAGAAAATTTGTCTAAACCTTGGCAAAATCTTGCTTTGTAAATAAATATTTTCTACTGGTGAATTGGGTGAAAAATATTACAACACATTTTATTTAAATGTATTTAAAGGGGTAAAATTATCAAATATGACGTTGCTTTACAATATATTCTGTAACTAAATGTCTAAATAACTTAATTCTACTTGGTGAGGGAGACATAAGTTCTTGTTCATGGAAGTAGAAGGGGAAAAAAAATGACTGTAGACACAAAAACTAAATGACCGGGCTTCCCTGGTGGCGCAGTGGTTGAGAGTTCGCCTGCCCGATGCACGGGACACGGTTTCGTGCCCCGGTCCAGGAAGATTCCACATGCCGCAGAGCGGCTAGGCCTGTGAGCCATGGCCGCTGAGCCTGCGTGTCCGGAGCCTGTGCTCCGCAACGGGAGAGGCCACAACAGTGAGAGGCCCACGTACTGCAAAAAACAACAACAACAACAACTAAATGACCTACATATGGAAAAATATAGTCTTCCTTTGGTTTCCACAGGAGACTGGTATTCACAGGGGGTCCTAGAATGAAACTCCATGGATGCTCAAGTTCCTTATAAAAAATGGAGTTTTGTGAGTGTAGAATCTGTAAATACAGAGGGCTGACAGTGTGCATGAAACATAACAATAAAAGTTGCCAGAAATTTGAACTCCTTATGACATAAAATATATTCTTCCAATGCAAAACAGCAGTTTAAGTGAACAACAACAACGAAAAACTTCAGCCCAAACTCCTTTCCCTAACCACAATAACTATACCCCCCAACCTTTTACTTAGCTGTTAAAGAAAGAAAGTATAGAAGGAAACCAAAATCCACAAGTGAATAAATAGGGAAAGTGGAGATGGGTAAAGTTAGATTTCTATAGATATGTAACTTAAGGAACTTAAAAATTTTGCCCATCGCTTTTTTTATGTAGGACACAGAAAGCAAATATGCTGAATTATAAATGTTCTTACAAAGTATCTACATATTTGTTTTCAATGAAGCATGACCTATATGTAATTCCATGCGTATTCCAAAGAGGATAACTTCTTCAATAATATATAGGTAGTATATAACTGTCTTTTCACTTGAAATTTATAATTTACACTTTTTAGAATATATGAACTTACATTATTATTCTCGCTAGCACTATTAAAATTACCAGATAAATTAAACAACAAACATAAAGTCAGTCTTCCAAGATTAGTAATATTTGATTTCTACATGAGGGCGTTTGTAGATTTCTCACCAAACCAGTTAGATTTTTATTTATTCTTCCTGATTTAAAATCTCATAAATATGGTACAAGACATTAATGCAGCTAACATTTATTAAGCATTTACTAAGTATAAGGGATTAGTCTAATTTCTTTTGTACTATTATTTAGTTTAACTCTCACAAAAACTCTTTGAGATAGCATCATTATTCATTTAATTTTACATTTGAGGATTTGAATGACAAAGCTCAAAAAGTGGTCTAGAGTTACTCAGTTAGGTAGTAACAGAACCGGGTTCCAGCCCCTGGGAAACTGGATCTAAAGCCAGTATTCTCTCTTAATAAATATACATGTTTCCCCCATAGATGTTTGAATACTGCTGTAAGTATGGTCTGATAAATCACAGGTACTGTGGGATTATTCTCATTCAGCTGATACCCCACTTACAGGTTGCTACTTTGTATACTTGGTACAGGGCACCAAGATTTGGATACACTAAAATTAAATCATTCAGTAGGGAGCTTAGTTTCAGGTAGTGTTTCCAGGTATTTTTGACACAATAAATCTTTTTCAAACCTGTTTTTCAGCTTTATAACAATTGGAAAGAATGTTAAGCTTAAATGTTTTAATTTATTATATATCACTTTAAAACATATGTTGCATGACTTGGCTTTTTATAACAATTTGAAATTCCATTTTTAACAAATAATGTAGTATCTTCTGTACAGAATCATTTGTTCTCTATAAATTAAGCACACTTTCTTTATATTCTGCCAAATCATTAAAAAACATGTTAAGTAGTATAAAATCAATAATTAAATTTGGTATTATAACCTCAGGGTTCTCTCTCCGGGTTTAAAACAATCCATTTATCAGCCCTCTAGGTATAATTATTCAACCAGTAACTATTACACATAAATTAACTATCATCTATCCCCCTAGAGTGATATAATATGAAATATTTTCTGAATCACACAATCTAATAAACATACAAATGAAATAAAATCTTGGCATTATGTGAGTTTAAATTTGCTCTTTGCCTTCTAGATGTCATTATTTTCCTTCCAAAGTGCTACCACATCATCTTTTATATTAGCTGACCTAAAATTTTTTCAGCAGTAAACATTTAATAAATCTAGAAGTTTTGGAATCTATATTTTCACCCTTTAGTATACCATATATCATCTGTTGTGCCTCAGCCACTGTCCTCTAACCTAAACACTCCTAAATTTTGTCACTTTTACTTGTCTCTATTTTTATATAACAAATAATTAAAGCAGATAATATCTCATTCAATAGTAGTGACTATAACAATCTCTTTAATATTTTATTTGGATTACAGAGTGAGGAGAATTAAACATCTTGATCCAAGTCTTTATCCAAACATACAAGCATAACTGCATGGAATCATCTTTCCCTTTCTCTTGGAAATCATAGAAATTCAAAATGAATGGGGAAAAAATCCCAAAAGTTACATGATCAGGACAAAATCTGACAGATATTATCTAGATTTCATATTTTAGGCAGTATTTGCAAAAGCAAGTTCAGCAGAATTGATGTTTGAATTGAAATTGGATAGAAGCTTTTCAAGAAATACAAAAAAAATTCACCAGTGCCAAGAAAGATCAACCACTGAAGTCCCCAGAAAACAACAGCTAAACCACTAACAGAGTGCAGCCTATTATGAAATGCAAAACTATCCTGTAGTTGCAATAAGACTTGTTAGAACAAACATTAAGAAAGCTTGTTGAGTGAAGTACTTCTGGATCAGAGAAGCAGAATAGATAGAGTCACACAAAGAAATCTATAGAAAAACCATGTTTGCAGAAAGAGTCCTTCTGTAAAAATACAGGAGGAGAATATCTTGGGTTCAAATGTGTCTCCTCACACCAAAGAATCTTACAAATAGTTGACCAAGAAATTTAACTCCATTCAAAGACCATGAACATAAAACAGAACTGGCCAAGAAATAAATTTTTAAAATATATTGAAAATAAAAACAAATTATAAAGTTGGTGAAGGCATTCATCAGAAAAATATTTGCACCAGTTTAGCTAGAAATTGTGCCCCACATAGTCATAGTCACTGAATGAAGTCTTACTTCTGTGTAGAAAGAACAAATGCTAGAAATGGAAACACAAAAAGAAATGGAAAGACAATGAATGGAGATGATTCATTAACTGGAGGATTCAGAAAAATGGTAGAAGGAAAAAAAAAAACCATGGAAATTAAGACAAAATTGGAAAGTCCCAAGGAAAAGTACCTACTGTAGAAACAAAGTAATTTGGAACAAGGATTGCAATAAAATAGCAAGCAAAATGAAATGCAGACAGAAAGGAATTAATAAGATTTGAGATGGTAAAGAAAACCAATTTAAAGTATTTAAGGTGTGATTCAAGACAACTTTGTAGCACCTACAATAAACCTGGATTTCTGATGATGTTCAATAAGTGTCTGATTTATGATTGAGCAAAATTAAAGAGATAGTGACAAAAATCCACTATACGCTAAATAAAATTGATCTAAAATTTAGCTAAACTGTGATATAGTCTTAAATATTAATGAGATTTGAATATAAAGAAAATAAGGATAATAATGGAAAAAGATCATGCAAAAACACTGAACTTCAGAACACTAGAAACACTTTTGTAAAACTGTCAAGAAATAAAATATACTTATATACACAGCAAACTAAACTTCAATTATAAACATTACAAAAATGTGTTTTTAACATACAAATCTCAAAAAATAATGTTATAGGAGCTGTTTTTAATATAAACCACTAAATAATAAACTAACAAGAGGCTCTGAGGAACAAATAAAAGATTGTTAGGAAATATTGAATATGTTTAACCAAAGAACTAAAACAGAAACAAATGTGAAGCCTGGAGTGAGAGGAGAGACACTAAATATTTTAGGCTTCACAATGTAAAATAACACCTTTAAGAAAAATTAGTAGTAACTTATAAATTAAAGAAGTTTGGGGATAAAGTAAATTTATTGATTATTTCCTCATGTGTAATAGCTGAAGGTCATGGAATATTTTACAGCTAAAATGTTTAGTGAAATTTTTGATTACACAAACACTGAAAATGTAATAGTTTTGGCTATTGTTATTGGAGGAGAGAATTTGGGTGTGGGTAGAAGAAAAAACACACAAATTGATTTGTTTATTACCTTATGTTTTCTTTGCTTTTTATGAAGGAAATAAATATTATCCAAATAATGGATTACTAAAGCATTATATAAAGTTGTAATTTTCATAAAAGGAAGAGTAAAATAATTGAAACTTTCCTAAATGTTGAAAGAACTACACAAAATTAAAATGTAACACATAGTTAATAAAATATTAGAGAAAATATGTTAAATAACCTGAAGAACAAAATGCAAACATATGCTATATCAATATAGTACATTTATAATATGTATGTATCATATAAGCAACAAAATTTACAGAAGAAATAGGATGATATATAAATACAATAGGAGAGAGTAACATCAGCATCATGGCAATATAATTAGTTTCTCTTTTCTCCCCCTTTTTTTCTAAACTACTAATTAGACAGTCATAAGCAAACAAAAGTGCCTCTGACCCTTACACCAACAAACCTGGAAGGATTCTAGCCCACCTATGTATCCGGAAATAAACAAACAAGATCTCAGTAAAGACGTCAGATCCAAGGGAGCTAGTGAAACTTCACCACCCACACTGGCTTTGATTGAGGGAAAAAACAGAGAGTACAAAACCAGGCAGACACCCAAGAGTTAGAGAGAATTTGTAGAAGACAAGCCTTCCTGAGATTCCAGCACACCACTGGGGCAAGATAGAGATAAGTTTGGACATACAGGAGAGGGAAGAAATCACCAGAGCCACCCCTGTCCCCAGGAGACAATGCACTGGGGTTAAACTATCTGACAGCAGCAGTTGTGACCTCCCACAGAGGAGGTAGAAAGAGAACGTGGTGACTGTCCAGCTATCACAATTGTGTGAATTGCAGCTGGAGAAATCTGTTTCTTTTCAGTAGTAGCTACATTTCTAAGGAGGGATATCCATGACTGGGTGAAGGGATGAGAAAGGAAGAGTCAGATAAGATTACCCAAGATGATTAAAGAAATTTATTTCTGCTCTCTGCTTCAGGACATCAGCAGGATGTCCACCCACAAGATCCTGGTAGTACCCCACTAGAGGATCACTCCACTGGGCCCCCAGGCACCTTCAAATACCCAAGTGGTAAATCTACAGATCACCTGCTTTACTGCTGGTTCCTTGTGTGTCCTCCCAAGTGCATCCACAAGAACAAGTTCAGGTAGACAGGGAGCATGATCAGAAAATAGCCAAGGTCAGTGGTCAAGGGAAAACCCATAAACTTGAGCTATAATAACAGCTTCTGCAATATGAAAGGTTTCTAATAGCCAACCTGTTGAATTGTAAGAATCAAGTACACCATAAAAGCTCAGTTAAAGAGGAATCTACTACTTCAAATGTGAAAGAAGCAGCACATAATTATAAACAATTAAAAAAAAACACAAGGTATATAATATTTATTACAAAAAGAAAAATGATCATTCTCTAGCAATTAACTCAGAGACATGGAATAGTGTGGTTTAACTTACAAAGAATTCAGAATAGCTGTTATAAAGAAATCCAACAAGCTTCAAGAAAACTCAGCCAATTCAATGAAATCATGAATAAAATTAACAAACAGAAGTTCTTTACCAAAGAGATTGAAAATTTAATTAAAAAAAATTCTGGAACTGAAGAATTCAATGCATGATTAAGAATGCAGTAGAGAACATCAGTAACAGGGCAAGGCAGACAGAAGAAAAAATAAGTAACTTGGATAATAGGAATATGGAAATAATGCAGTTAGAAGAGGATTGAAAACTAACTTTTTAAGAAATTTAGGAAATCCTATGAGAGCTATTGGATGTAATCAGAAAGGCAAATATTAGAATAATTGGGAAAGGAAAGGAAAATGAAAAGAGAAGGGAAAGAGGGCAGAGAGTTTATTTAAAGAAATAATAGCCCAGAACTTCCCAAACCTGAGGAAGGACTTGTACACAAAATTTCATGAAGCTAATTGAGCATTCTATTATCTTAACATCAAATACTTTCTCCAAGACATGTTACAGTGAAACTATTAAAAAATCAATTACAAAGAAAGAATCTTAAAGGCAGCCAGAGAAAAAAAGAAAGTAACTTACAAAAGGAACATCCATTAGGCCATCAGCAGATTTCTCAGCAGAAATAATGCAGGCCAGTAGTGAGTGGATGGCACTATCAAAGTGTTGAAAGATAAAAATTTCCAGCCAAGAATACTTCATCTGACAAAGTGAACCTTCAGATATCAAGGGGGAATAAAAGCATTCTCAGACAAACAAAAGCTGAGGGAGTTCACCACCACTAGACTAGCCTTGCAAGAAATGTTGGAAGGAATTCTCCAAGCCGAGATGAAAATATGCTAATAAGTTACATGAAAATAAATGAATGTACATAACACACTGATAAAGATGAATAATAGACAGTCAGAATTAGAAAACTGTAATTCTATATTAGGATGGTGTGTTAACCACATAACCACAGCATAATGGCTTAAGGAAAAGAATATTAAAAATAACTATAGCCATTATAATTTTTTAAGGAAAAACTGGCATAAAAAGAGGTAAATCATAACATCAAAAATATAAAAGGGGAGGAATAAAAGGATAGAGCTTTTGTAGGTGAATAAGCTGTTATCAGCATAAAATGGATTGTATTTTTATAAGATATTATATGTAAGCTTCATCATAACCACAAAGTAAAAATCCAGATTCACAAAACATAAAGGGGAAATAGAGCATACTATTGTGGAAAGCCACCCATTTGCCAAGGTAGGCAGAAACAGAGCTAAATGGAAATAATTAAGTTACAAAATAACTAGAAGGCAAATGATAAGATGGCAGTAAGTACATACAAATCAATTATAACTCTAAATGTAAATAGATCTAATTCACTAATCAAAATGCACAGAGTGGCTGAATGTATTAAACAAAGCACATACACACACACACACACACACACACACACACACACACACACAACCCAATTATATGCTGTTTACAGGAGACTCATTTTAGCTCTAAAGACAATTATAGGTCTAAAGTGAAAGGAATGGAAGAAGATAATCAATGCAAGTGGGAACCAAAATAAAGTAGGGAAGCCCTACTTATATCAGATAAATAGACTTAAGCCAAAAATAATAACAAGAGACAGAGAAGATTATTAAATAATAACAAAGGGGTCAATACTTAAGAAGATATAACAATTGTCAATATATATACATGTGACACTGGAGAACCTATATATAATAAGAAAATACTAACAGATCTGAAGGAAAAAAAACAGCAACAATACAAAAATAGTAGGGGATTTCAATACTCCACTTTCAGCAATGAATAGATCATCCAGACAAAAAAACAGCAAGGAAACATTGGATTTGAACCACACTGCAGACCAAATTGACTTAACAGATATATATGTAACATCCCAACCAACAATTATAGAACACATTTTCTTCTCTAGCGCACATAGCACATTCTCCAGAATAGATTATGTTAGGACACAAAACAAGTCTTAGCAAATTTGAGAAGGCTGAAATCATATCAACTATCTTTTCTGATCACAAGGGTATGGCACTAGAAATCAACAAGAAGAAAGTTGGAAATTCTACAAATATGTGGAAACTGAACAACACACTTCTTAACAATCAATGCATCAAAGAAGAAATCAAAAGGGAAATTTTAAGTATCTCAAGACAAATGAAAATGGAAACAGAGCATAACAAATCCTATAGGATGCTGAAAAAGCAGTCATGAAAATATATGCATTTTTTTGCTGTAAACTAAGAATGAAAAATATTTCAAATAAAAAAACCTAACTTTATACCTCAAGGAGCTAGAAAAAGAACAAATTAAGCCCAACTGTAGAAGGAAGCAAATAATAATGATTAGAATGGAAATAAATAAAATAGAGGATAGAAAAGCAGTGCAAATAATCAACAAACTAAAAACTGATTTTTAAAAGATAAAAATTGACAAACATTTAAACTAATTAAAAAAAATAAAGAATCAAATTAACATTACAAATTAAAGAGGAAACTTTACAATGGATTCTACAGAAATACATAAGATCATAAAAGACTACTCTGAACAACTATATGTGCCAAGAAACTGGATAACCCAGAAGAAATGGGTAAATTCCTAGAAACAAACAACACACCAAGACCAAATTAGGAAAAATCAGAAAATCTAAGCAGACCAATGACAAGAGACTGAGTCAGTAATGAAAAACCTCCCAATGAAGAAAACCCCAGGACCAAATGGCTTCATAGAATAATTCTATCAAACATTTAAAGAAGCATTAATGCCATTGTTAAACTTTTCCAATAAAAACTGGAGAGGAAGGAAGAGTTCCAAATTCAGTTCTACAAAGCCAACATTACCCTGATACTAAAGCAAGATAAGGACACTGCAAGAAAACTCTAGACCAATATCCCTGATGCATATAGATACAAAAATCATAATATATTAGCAACCTGATTTCAAGGACACATTAAGAGGATTGTACATCATGACTAAGTGGGATTTATTCTTGGGATGCAAGGATGGTTCAACATACACAAATCAATAAATATAATACTTCACATTAATAGAATAAAAACACAATATTATCTCAATAGATGCAGAAAAAACATTTGACAAAGAACATCCTTTCATGATAAAAAACCTCAACAGACCAGGTATAGAAGAAACATACCTCAATATAGTAAAGGTTTTATAGGAGACGTCCACAGCTAACATTATACTTTATGGTGAATAATTGAAAGTATTTCCTCTAAAATTGGGGGAAAAAACAAGGATGCCCACTCTCACCACTGTTATTCAATATAGTACTGGAAGTTCTAGTTAGAAAAATTAGGCAAGACAAATAAAAAGCATCTGAATTGGAAAGAAAGAAGTTAATTTCATTATTTGCAGATTATATGATTTTGTATATAGAAAATCCCAAAGACTCAACCAAAAAATTGTTGGAACTAATTAATGAATTCAGTAAATTTGCAAGATATAAAATCAACATACAGAAATCAGTTGCATTTCTACATACTAATAATGAAACATCTGAACAAGAAATAAAAAGAAAACTATCTTATTCATAATAGCATAAAAAGCACTAAAATATCTAGGAATAAATTTAACCAATGCAGTGAAATATCTGTACAGTGAAAGATTTGTACAGAAAGATATGGCAGTGAGAACTCCAAGACTTCGATCAAAGAAATTGAAGAAGATACAGATAAATGGAAAGACATCTTGTGCACATGGATTGGAAGAAATAATATTGTTAAAATGTCCATACTACCTAAAGCCATCTATAGATTCAATGCATTCCTTATCAAAACTTCAATGGCATTCTATACAGAAAGAGAAAAAACAATTCTAAAATTCACATGGAATCCCAAGGACCCTGAATAGCCAAAATATTCTTGAGAGAGAACAAAACTAGAGGTATTACATGTTCTGATTTCAAACTCTATTACAAAGTTATAGTAACTAAGATAGTATGGTATGGGCATGAATACAGACACAGAGATCAATGAAACAGAATAGACAGCCCAGAAATAAGCCCATGCATATACAGTAAACTAATATTGGACAAGGGAGCCAAGAACATCCAATGGAGAAAGAATAATCTTTTCAACAAATGGTGCTGTGAAAACTGAATAAGCACATGCAAAACAAATTGGTCCTCCATCTTACACCATTAACAAAATTTACCTCAACTTATTAAAAACTTAAACATAAGGCCTGATACCGTTAAACTCCTAGAAGAAAATGTAGGAAAGAAAGGCCTCAATATTGGTCTTGGTAATGACTTTTTGGATGTTACACCTAAAACACAAGCAACAAAAGGCACAAATAAACAAATAGGACTACTTAAAATTTAAAAAAAACTTAAAATCTTCTGCACAGCAAAAGAAACAATAAAATATAAAGGTGACCAACAGGATGGGAGAAAATATTTGCAAACCATATATAAGATCAAAAAGAACTTATAAAATTCAATAACATAAAAACAATGAAAAAATTGGCAGAGGAACTAAATGGACATTTTTCCAAAGAAGATATATAGATGTCCAACAGGTACATAAAACACTGTGGAACATCATTAATCATTAGGGAAATACAAATCAAAACCACAATGAGATGTTACCTCAAACCTGTTAGAATGACTATCATCAAGAAGACAGGAGATAACAAGTATTGGCAAGGATGTGGAGAAAAAGAAACTCTTGTACACTGTTGAAAGTAATGCAGATTGGTCCAGCCAGTATGGAAAACAATATGGAGTTTCTTCAAAAAGTTGAAAATTGATCTTCTATATGATCCAGCAATTCCTCTTCTGGGTATATACCAAAGGAAATGAAAACAGGATATCAAAGAGATATATGCACTCTTATGTTTATTGCATTATTATTCACAAGAGCCAAGATATGGAAACAACTTAAGTGCCCATCAACATATGAATAGATAAAGAAAATGTGATATATATACATGTGTGTATATATATAAAGTGGAATATTATTTAACCATGAGAAAGAAAGATATCCTGCCATTTACAACAACATATATGTATGTTGAGGACATTATGCTTAGTGAAATATTTAAGTCAGACAAAAACAAATACTGTATGATATCACTTATATGTGGAATATAAAAAAGGCAAACTTATGAAATCAGAGAGTACAATGATTGTTACCAGGGGATAGAGGGTGAGGGGATAAAAAAGATGGCACTTACAACAAGTAATAAATCAACCCTAGAGATATAATGCACAGTGTAGTGAATATAGACAACATTATTGTAAGCAACAAACTTGCTAGAAAATTAGATCTTAATTATTCCAACCACTAGAAACAAATGATAATTATGTGATATGATAGAGGTATTAATTATTGCTATAATTGCAATCACATTACAATATATAAATATATCAAATCAAAATATTGTATACCTTAAATTTGTACAATGATATATGTTGTTATACATCAATTTAAAAGGAAACAAAATAGGATGGTACAAGATATTTTTCTTAACACCTTTACTGAGATATAATTGACATACCATACAATTGACCTGTGTAAATTATAAAGTTCAATGGCTTTTTCTAGATTCACAATGTTTTGTCGTCATCATCATAATCAATTTTTTTTTAACATTTTGATGACTCCCAAATGAAATTCTGCACCCATTAGTAGTCATTCCCCCCTTCCTACTCTAGTAGTTTTCCTAGTCATTTCCCTAATCTAATTTCTGTCTCTATGGAGTTGCTTATTCTTGACGTTTTTCATAAATAGAATCATAAAATGTTTTTTTTTGCAATTTACTTCTTTTACTTAAATATTTTCAAGATTTATCCACGTGGTAGCATGATCAGTAAATCACATTTTTAAATTGCTGAATAATATTCCATTATATGAAATATATATTTTATTTGCCCATTCATCTTTTGGTAAATATTCAGGTTCTTTCCATTTGGGGACAAATACGAGATATTAATTTACCTTTCTCTATACCTAACTGAACAAATTAATGAAAAAATATTTAAATATACAGAAAAGTTAAAAATTATTAATTCAGATTTAGTTGAGTTGTAGTCTCTCTTTAAAGTAGTGAATGCATCATCTTTTAAAGTGTTAATAGAATATTCACGATAATTAACCATAAAGCTAATCTCACCATATTCAGTAATTCCACTTAGATGAAATATAGACATTACTATATGCTTTCACTGCAGTGAAACCTGAATTTATAAAATGAAAAAAAGACTTTAATTCCTGCTAATTAAAAAGTATTGCTAAAAATTCCTTGTATCAAAGACAATGGGATTTGAAGTTACAAGTTAAAAATACAAACAAAACATACCAAAACCTGTGTGATAAAGTACTGCTCAGAGGTAAATAGAAACAAAGTGATAGAATTAATACTTAGATTTATAAAAGAATGAATGACAACTAAATTAAACACCCTACTAAAAGATGAGAAAAATATCAAAACAAATAATAGAAAGGTCAAACACGTAATAAGGTTAAAATTAGAAATCATGTTATCTAGAAAATACTAGAAATCTAAACAAAAAATTCAAAGGGGAAAAAATCTGAACATTTTGGCTTTTAAAAAATCTTTTTAAATTATAAACTATTTCAAGAAAAATTTAAGATGAAAATGCATATAAAAATGATAAGTTTAAAATTGGCACAACAGGGAATTATGAGTATTATCATTTAAAATTTTTAATACTCTGAAAAATATTTGAAAACCTAAAACATTAAATTATTTTCTAGGAAAATACAGTTTATCTAAGCATATTTAGAAAAAGAGAAACTGACTAAAAAGTGACTTTCTGTAGATCGAATGCAGAATTCTTCAACTAATAAATAAATACAATTTTTTAAAGATTAAGTTCAATTAAGATAGTAGATTTAGATGGTTTTGCAGATGAACAATACCAAATGTTTAAAGATAAATCTAATTTATTTAAGGTATCATAAAAAGAAGAACGTTCTTAATAAATTCCATCTTGTTCCCTCCACCCCTCTCCCTCAATCCCAATCCTGATTCTTTCTTCATATCTCTTGTGTGTGTGCACACGCACAAACACACACACACAGAACAAATTCACTGATGAGTATGTTCAGAAAAATCTTAAGTAAAATGTCGGTGTATAGGAAAGGATGAGTTATGTGGTAGTTTTTAAAAATTCACCATTCAGCAATACTGCTGCCTCCATGGTGGTGAGACCAGAGAAACCCAAGACCACACAAAGGAGTTGATAATGTTGAAATAAATTTCTAGGCTCAAGATGGAGCTGCTCCTGTCCACAGTTCTAAGTCAGCAAGCCAAAACTTAGAATCAACATTTGTGTCCTTGTTAACACTCTGCCTGACCAGAAAGGCAGCACATACAGCCCGACAATCCCCAAGTGCCAAACCAGCTCTGGACTCTACATTTCTTTCCTCCATTCCTCTCGCCCCAAACAAGGTTGACTATGTGGCCCCAGGCAATCAGATATTTTATATTTTTCTCTGTCTTTTTTCTTATCCTATAAAAACTTCCTGCCTTCTGCCTCACTTTGCAGTTCTCCAAACGGAGACTGTCCATTTCATGAAGTGTTAAGTAAAGTTTGTTTGTATCACCTAAATTGTCTTTATTTTTCAACAATAGTCACATGAACATTCATTTTTCAGTGATGATACTAACTTACTGAACACTCATACTACAAACACTGCTTTTCTGGATTTAAAACTAGATCTCTAGGTTGGTATTACTGCTGGAAGTTTGTTTGTTCGTTTGTTTTTTGTGGCATTGCTGCATTCTGAAAAGTAAACTGACATTTGATATCTACAGGCAGTAAGTGATAAGTTGATACATAAATGCAAGAAGTATTGTACAAAAACAGGTAAAATCTTGGAATCACAGACTTACCATCTGGAAGTAACCTCTCGGAACAGTAAGATCTAGCCATTTCGGGAGATCTGCAGCGTTAGTTTTGGCGTCTGAGATTCGAGCTTTTGTAATGGGATAATTCACAGCTGTTTTCAAACTTGATTGTATACTAGAACAACCTGGGAGGCTTGTTAAACCTGATTGCTGAGCCCCACCACCAGAGTTTGTGATTCTTATGTCTGAATGAGTTCCAAGAATTTACAGTTCCAATGAGTTTCCAGGTGATGACAATAATAATGCCCCAGGGCCACATTTCAAGATGTAAACCGTGACAGTTTTGGACACAGTCAGAAGTCTTCTTTCTTTAAGCACATAGAGGCTCTATTATTTCTTCTCTCTCTCTTTTACCCACTGAATGTTTTATATGTATTTTTCCTTTATATCAAAAGAAAGCTTGTCCATCACTGTAACATATGTGTTGAGTTAGAAGGTGATTACATTGAAATATAGAGTAGGACCATGTTTCTAAAATAAACTATCTTGAAGTAAAAATGAAAATAAAAATAAATAAATCCTTCAAATTCAATAGTTTAACACAACAAAAGTTTATTTTTCACTTACTCTGCATAATCATCAAGAAACAGTTGGTTTTTTCAAGTCTGTCTAACCTATGGACACAAGCTATAGAAGAAGTTATCATTGAGAATACCATTAGTCATTGAGAGAAGGAAAGGGATATAAAAAATTGCACAGTGGCTCTTAATGTTTCCACCTAGAAGTGGCATACTTCATCTCCACTCATTTTATTTTCTAGAGAAAGTCACTCGACCACACTTCAAGTGTTGGACATCTTTTATGTCTCATCTCAAAAGGGCTCAGCCCTCCTTTTGGCTTTGACTTTTGCTGTATTGAACCAACTACATACTTATGGCTTTATAGTACCATGGTTTAGTGGCATGATGTATATCTTTCTTTCTACATAAAGGTTTCTTACCCAGGCATTGAAATGTATTTGTAAGAGAGCTCATGCAGTCATCCAAGGGTACACTAAAACACATATCTGCAAAAGGGTAATATCCCCTAGATCAATCTTTGACGAATAGGCAATTAAAATAACCCTCTTCTTCTTTCCAGGAAGTCAATTCCATGTTTGATCCTGCATGACTTCTCAGAGGATTTGGAGAGATTGAGTTTGAGTTTCCACTGGAATAATAGCACAATAATTCATCTTGGATTGAGTTTCCCATTGCTGTTTGTTTTATTCTTCCCAGTTTCCTCATTCCTATTCCCTGAAATTACTTCCCCAAGTAAAATATCTACATGTAAACCCATCACTCAAGCTCTGTTACGACAACTAACTTCAAAAGGGCTAGGAAAATACATTTGTACAATATGCCCAGAAGAAAGAAAGTCAGACATTTTGTTGAACATCATCATTGACTACTACAGTTAGTAAATTAATGATACGGACACATCAAAAGTAAAATATATTTTGACAAAGTAGGATTTATACTAGGAATGCAAATTTAGGTAAACATTTACAAAACTATTGATATAAATAATGCGTGCTTAATAAATATTTGTTAACTGAACACCTTATTTTGAGATCAAAAGATAAAAAAAAAACCTGGTAATCTACATAGATGATGAAAAAGCATTAACAAAGTCATTGAGAAACCATTCATCAGAATTATTATTTGGATATAAATATTCTTTATATGATAACATAGCTCTACCTCAATTCTAAAATGAGTATCACGTTTAATGGGAAAACAGTACTGGAATTTTTACTGAAGCTTGAAACAAGACAAATGCATTCGCCAATGCAGTAATAGAAGAGAAGGGTGTGATAGTTATAAAAAATGAAGGGAGGAGATAAAAATGTCATTCACATAAATAATATACCAGTATATCTGAAAGGAAAAAGCAAAGAACTATTAAAAACTACAAGGAAACTATAACAAGTCAATTGTATATGTCACAACTATGTTCATACATATGAAGACCAACATGTAGGAAATATCACAATCATAAATAAAATATAATATTCTTATGAATACATTTAAAGAGAAATGTTGAAGACTTGTATAATAATAAACCAAAAATAACTTAAAATACTACCATAGACACGAAATAAGAGTTGGGACATGGAATGGGCATAACATATTCTTTTTAGCCATAAACAAAGGATAAACTTTGATCATCATACCATATGCCATGATAAATTGCAAATTGGTTTAAGCTTTAAGTTAAAAAAAGAAAACAATAAAAAAATGTAAAAGATTGGAATATTTCTTTGAAAACACGGGCAAAAGAAGGCCTTTCTAACTCTGGTTCCAAATACAAAACTAAATATAATATGATAAAATAAACGATTAATAAAATTATTTTTTTAATAAGAAACTTCTGTATTAACACAGACACACACAGACCTGCATATCATAAGCAAAATCACAATACAAAAGCCAACCAGGAAAGAAATTTCATCTCATATCTCAGATTAATGGGATATACTTTTTAATCATGAAGAATCCTAGAAAACGAAACCCAGCAAAAAATTGGAAAGGACATAAACAGTGATAAATTTTTTTAAAAGACCACTTAAACATTTGAAAAGATTTTTAACCTCCTTCATGAAATATACTCTTTTCTTCTATCTGGTTGGTATATCTGGGTACCTTTGATCACACTTGGCAAGTCTTTTGGGAAGGAGCAACTCATACTTTGCTGATAGGATAAAGTAGTACAAACCCTATGAAAAGCATTGTAGCAATATTCACATAACTTTTGATCAAGCAATTCTACTTCTGAGTGTTTTTCCAAATGATGTATTTGCAGATTCATATAGAAATATGTTTATAGTATCAGTCATTGCATCATTTATTTTAGAGCAAATGATTGGAGATAGTCTAAATATTAATTAAGATTTAAATGATAATATATGTATATGCAAATATTATGAAGATCTAAGAAAGCTCTTTATACTGTTACAGAGAGTGTTCTTTAAAATGTATCTTTATATTTAGAAATTATAGGGTAGAACAGTGTGCATAGGAATGTTTTTAACTGTAGGAAATTAGAAATTCATAAATTTGTATAAATGTGAGTGAAAAACTCTGGGATGATACACCAGAAAATATGAGTGGTTCTCTTGTGTGGAAGAATGGCAGGAACAATCAGAATTGGGAAGGACATTTTTCATTATATCTTTTTATGTTTTTAAAATTATAAGCCTTATTAATATATTCCTTATTTGAAAAACTAAGTTATATCCATGGTTCAAATTGTAGTAATCTGTGCCAGTATTCTCATCTTCCTGCTTACTTCTATTCTTTTTCTCCAGGAAAGACATGATCTTCTTTTTATTTTCCAAGGTAACACTGAGACAAATACAGGTAAGGACAGTGCTTACTTAAAACTTTATTTAATATGGGAGGGGAAAAAGAAGATGGAGTAGAATGGTGGTAGTGGTAGTGGGGAGGATGTACTCATGTTTAATAAAAGGGAATAAAAAGGATCTTAGAATAAAATTTAAAATCCAATATTTGTCTATTAACATCAGACTATTAAAATTAGTAGATTTTTTTTTAAAATTTCTTACTTCCTATCTCTTTCTTCTGTTGCAAAATAGACCCTTTACCATATATGTCCTCTACATTCTCTTCCCTTTTGAGTCTCAGGATCTTGAAAAAATATTTCTAAAACCACGTACAGGAAGTCCAACAATCACGTAAGGTTCTAGTAATATTGTATCCATCATTTTATTTTTTTAATGCAAAGTAGCCCAGCTCCTTTTTATCTCAAACTTTTCATTGCAGAAAATACCTTTCCTTTAATAACCAAGGGGTGATTAATGTATTGTATTAAAGAAAAAGGTCATCTACCTTTAGTTTCCACTATTAGAAATGCAAAGAACTGGCAGAAGCTTTAAATTAAATGTTTTTCTCTCATTTATTTCAACATATTGTTTTAGTATCATGGATTTATTTGGATGACTCACCAGTTCGTACTTTAATAATTACCTTTCTCTCCTTCTCTTAAAACGATTTTTAAAAGGAATTTTAGCCATGGAAATATGCTTATCTCTGAACTTACATTGACATTTTCTTTTCTGATGTCAACACAAAAAGAAACATCTCACTCATTTTGCAAACAATGATTTTTCAGACATCTTCTATAAATATTAATGTATTGTTATGTACACATAGTATATGCACCATGTATTCCAGCCCCCTCCATTTACTGTTTGTATGAACTTGGAAAATCTATTTAAACTTCCAGTTTCTTATTTTCTTCACCACAAAATGGAGAAAATATTTCAAGGGCTGATATGAGGATTAAATATTTCCTTATGGGCTCTGACATCCTTCACCAAGATGAGTTTATGTTTGACACTCTTCTAAACCTACTTAATCATTCATATACCCTACTAATCCTTATCATTTTCTGACAACCCAAGAGAGACAGCCATTCTACAGTCACCCATCTCACTTTACTCATGCTCCAACACCACATTCTTGGCCAATCTAACTCCTCCTACAGTCTTTGTCATGGATGCCTAACTTGATGTAAAGCACCCAATAATTTTAATAGTAAATTGTTCAGATTCAGAAGAGAAGAGAGGGCAAAGAGGGAGAATAATTTACTGGATTGACATATTGTGTTTTCATTATTACTACATGTGCAATAGTTTTTGTAATTTTCTTTGTAATTTTTCTTTGACTCCGTTATTTAAAATATTTTGCTCAATCTACAATATGTGGAGATGTTCCATATAATTTTTTGTTATTGATTTTCAATCTAATCCCATTGTTGTCAGAGACTATTCTCTGTATTATTTCAATACTTTGAAACCTATTAGGGGTTTCTTATGGCTCATAGTCTTACTTGGAATGTTCTGTGTACCTCTGGGGGAAAAAATTTATTCTATATTTGATGAGTGTAATGCAGTGTGTAATGTTCATTTTGTTTATAGAGCATTTGAATTTTCCTGAACAGTCACTGATTTTTATAATTGATTATACAAGTTTCTGAGAAGTATTAAATCTCTACCTAAAATTATATTTATTTCTCTCTCTACTTCTTTCCAGTTTTGCATTTTGTTTTTTGAAGAACAGAGAAGTTAACATTTTTATTTATTTTAAATATTTTGATTATTAAGTCATTATAAAGTATCTTTCTTGCTCACAAATGTCTTTGTCTTGACATCTACTTTTTCTGATATTATTAAGCCAGTCCAGCTTCCTTATGCTTAATATGCTTAATACATAAAAATATGTCCTTCTATCCTTTTACTTTCATCTTCTTACTGTCTTTACATTTAAATTAAAAAATGAAAAATACATAAACATGTGTGCTTGTGTGTATACATATATACATATGTATGTATATATTTATTGTATGTAATATATATTTCCAACAACATACTTAACATTTTCAGTGCTCTGTTTCATTGTTATATTTGTTTCTATTGACTATTTTTTTCTCTTAACTATGTGTTACATTTTCCTGTTGTCTTCCATATCTAAAATTGTCCTTGTATGTTGGCATTGGGAATATTAAATTGTTGAAAGTCTGGATTTCCTTTTATTCTTCCAAAGATTTTGAGTTTTGTTCTAGTAGACACACAATTATTTTACTGGTGGATTCTCTTTGTCCTATAAAAGCTTTTGTTTAGTTCTAATAATGTTGTTTTTAGAGCACTACCTTAATGTGTAGAGCATTTCCTATTAAGGTGTGATCTTTCTGGGGTCTCAACTGATTGTCTGGGCAATGAGTGAGTTTGTTCTTCTCAAACTGAGTTTAAATGTAACTTCTCTGATCACTGTTAGAGTTCTAGAATATCCATGTACCTCACAACCTCTCGGTAGGCTGTTTTCCACCAAGCTGGTGTTTATTCTCTCCCAAATCTCAGGGAGTCTCACCTTGAGCATGTGCACCTTAATAATCTGAAAGAGCGTCAAGGGAACCTATTTAAACTTCTCAACCTCTTTCTTTTTATAGTTCTCTCATTGCTGGTATTCTGCCCTGAAAATTCTAGATACATTAGCAGTTTATAATGCATCTCTCTCCTTTTTCATTTTGTTCTGTTTTAAATGGACTTCCCTGTACTATGGTTTGAAAAATGACCATAGGTGGAAAGCCAGGGTAATTATGGAACTGACATCATATGTTTCCCTTATTTGAATGGTAGTGTCTTCACTTTTTGGCACCTAATATATGAAAAATTTATTTAATATAGTCTATCAAGCTTTATAATTATTTCAGGTGTGAGGATAATGCTGATATTCACTACTTTGTCCCTGCTGGAACCAGATATTATCTGTTAAATTTTGGTTAAAATTTTCTCTTCAGTCTTCTTGGCTTCCCTCCTTATATTATCTCCTATATAGATATCACTCATTCATTAAATCAAGTGTATAAATCTGTCTTTAACCTTGATTTCACTCTTTAGTTATTGGACCCAATATACAGGTTTTTGCTGAAAATTTCCACTTCTGTAGTCTACCAGAAAATCAAACATAACACTTTGATTCCAAAATCATTATCTCTTTCTCCTATTCCATAGTCCTATTTTATTCATTTCACCATATTTTCTCTTTCCTTGATCTGATTAAAATCTCTAAAATCAAAATATTATCTATCTCTCACAGTCTCAAATGCAAAAAAATTTTCAAATATTGTTGATTCTTTCTTTGCAATGTATTTAACATCTAAAATTTTAGTAACTAAGACTCTTTAATTACATGTGGAAAACACACTGGCATTAATGTAAATAGGTAGAATAAATTTCCTCTAAGTTACAGGTTGTTTCATATAATAAAATAGCTGGAGTGCATCCATAATTAAGAAATGGAGTGGAATATTTAAGGAGCATGTATTCAGGACCCTCATTTTCTCCATGTATTTTCTCTTCTCTGAACATCTGCTTCATTTTTCTTACTACAAATGAGCTTTCTTTGCTTCACTGTTCATGTGGAATAAAATTGTTATCCAGAGTACCAAAGTGTACATAGCCACTATTAAAAAGACAAGATTAGAAAGAGATTTGTTAGACCCAAGTTTAAATTTGTAAGGAATGGTATCATTAACTTAGATAAGATAATATTATCTCTATAGACCAAGGTCTAGAAAAAGACTGATATTGATTAGATTGGCTACAAAACAACATCTCTGGTAACACATGCATAGTTGTTTTGGTAGGACATTGTATCATAACAGATCAACAATGAATAGCTGGTTATATTTAACTTCTTAAATACTCAGAGTATTCACATACTTTTTTATTTTTCAAATACACATAGAAGTTATCTTAGACCAATTTTTTTAATATAGAAGACACCCTTATTATAACACTTATTGCAATCTGTCATGTATTATAGTTTCTGTAATTAAGTGTGATGGAAAGAATCCAGTTGAAATCAAATAAATTTTCAAAGAGAGCCTCTATCATTAATTACATTTGTGATTTTGGGAAACGTATTTAGTATTTATGAAGTTTATATTTCTGTAAAGTATGGATAAAACAGTACCTATCTCATAAGTTTGTTATAAGAATACATAATGCAGGAAGTGCTCAATACAATACCTAGTACATGGTATATAGTTCAGTAAACCTTAGCACTAATATGCCTACCTTTCTCAGTAGATTTTAAACCCTTAGAAATTAGGAAATAAGTCTTAAAATTAGGAAATAAGACTTAAAATAAGTCTTCCTTTTAATCTTCTTTATTGTGCTTCAATAGGCTTTTTTCAAATGGTCATTGCTCAATAAATAAATACATATTTATTTACTTAAGATAAATTATTGTTTTGCAAACCATATTTTCTGGCCAGAAAGTCAATGTTGTCCCTCCTGACAACCAAAAGTTATTTTTCAGATCCTACCATTCTGATAGATCTTCATCATAATACTGGGAAAAAAACTCACTGTTTTTTTTTTAAATGTTCCTTTCTTGTTTTCTGCATTTCCAGTTCTCCCTTGAATTTTTTGACTTCTTTCTGTCTTCTTCCATTGCTTCTATTCTTGTTTCCATAACTTAAATATGGTGGAAAAAAACTCAGGTTATGGTTCACAGTTCTCATTTCTCTCAGTCATCTTACTTAACCATATCATCAAAACCCCAGGTTTATATATTAACTCTATGCAGATTAATTTCAGATCTTCAGCTCTGGCTTCCCTCCTAAGCTTCAGGCTTTCAAATTCTATTACCTACCATAAATTGCTTTCCAAATACTTTGCTAGTTCCACAAACTCAAAATTGTGAGACAATTTCAGTCATCTCTAACATTTGTCTCAATCCTTATTCCCTTCAACTTTCAGGTTTCTATAAATATCTCCATCATTCCCTCAACCACATAGGGTTGAATTCTGGCAATATTGTAATTTTGGAGATACAACTGAACATGTGCAAAATAAAATAATGTGAACTAAATCTAGAGTAGAAGGTGGCCTATAGCAAAATGAAAACAGATACATAAAATAATTTTATTATTTTAAGAAAACTAATGCATATTTTAATAATGTATTAATTGAAATATATTTATTGAGAAACTATTAAGTGTTAATCATTGAGGAGATAGTAAGTCAGATATTGTCCCTGCTTTGTGAAACTTAAACATAGCGGATAACAGGGACCAGCAAACAGGAAATTACAAAACATATTGTTAAGTGTTAAGAGAACATACTAGAAACATGCAGGATGAACACCTAACCAAGTCTTGGAGACTTGAACAAGGTCTTTCAGTTAAAACTTAGATATGCATTCACATGTGAGTTAGGTAAAGCGAGAAAAAGGTGCTCCTGACAGAAACAACAAAATGGTTGACTAAAATGTATTACACCATCTCTGAGTATTAAGGAAAATTCATTAAGAAGGGTTTAGCATTTGCAAAGCAGATGAGGTATGACTAGAGAGCTCATAAGAACCAGAAAACGTAGGAGTCATGTTAATGAGTGTGGACTTGATTCTAAATGTAAAGGAGACTCAGTGAAATGTTTTGATCAAAGGAGTGATCCTAATCAGATTTAAGCTATAGAAAGATCACTCTACATTTACGTGACTAAAGGAATTGGAGAAGGCCAAATTTTATAAGTGTATAAATTAATACAGTCATAATAATTCAAACAAAAATAGATGTGTCCTTTATTTAAGGGAAAACAGTGAATGGGGTAACAAATAGACAAATTAGGAACAATTAGGAAATCTTCTCGAAAGGATATTGTAACTGGTTAGGTGTGGGGAAATTTTATGTTATGTATTAAAGACAACTAGGCTTCAGTGTATCTCTAGATCAGAATTCCGTGTACAAATATTAGGGTAGCTTAATGGATAAAGAGATAAAACATGATGTGTTTGCTTAGGGATAACATATAGCTAGAGAAGAGAGGTGAGGAGTGATGCTTAAGGAATGACTATATGGAGGGGAGTACAGAAAGGGAAAAAAATAGGTGCTCAATGAGAAAGCATCTGAGGAAGAGTTATTGGAAATCAGATAGTGTGGCAATATGAACACATTTGAAATAATATTTCAAGAAGGAAATTATTAATGACAAAGCCAAATATTGCTAAATGAACAAGTGAAAAGAAATTGAAATTGTCTCATGGATTTTACACATAGTGTGGAAGACAAATTATTTTCAGGAGATATTCAATAAAACAGTGGCCTTCAGAGTAAATAGAAGGCAAAGTGAGAAGAGTCACTTTTGATTATTATTGTATAATATTAAGCTTTTATAGCAAAAAGAGAAGAGTAGAAGCTGGAGAGAGATCTCTATTTGTGGATTTTGCTGTTTCACTCTTCTTTGTTTTACGCTTAGAGACACTTGATCATGATTAAATTTTTATGAAACAAACTAGTAATGAAGAAGAGATTCACTGATCAGGGATGAATGAAAATAGTGGATGGAAGATGCCATGAGAAGAGTAGAAAGAATAAACTCTGGCTGGTAAGTGGAGAAATTAGCTTCAGAAGATCAACATCTTCTCTATTCAAACAAGAAAAATGAGGAAAATTTAAATGCAGATGGTAAAAATTTATCTTGTGGTGGCAGGATTTAAAATATAAGCCTTTCAAATATAAGCCTTCTATTGCATAGGAAATAGGAGAAATGTAGGTATAGTGTTTAAATACATAGGCTTTACACATAGATTACTTGAATTCAAATCTCATCACTACCACTTATTCTCTGTGATATTAAGAAGTCCCTGAATTGAACATGCTTCAGTTTCCACATAAGGTAAATGGTGATGAACATAGACCCTATCTCATAGAGTTGTTGTGAGGCTAAATGAAATTGCTCTTAGTGAATTGCTTAGGATGTTCCTAGTGCAAAGTAGCAACTTGTTATTATTGCTGTTATTATTGATTCATAAGATTTAAAGTAGAAAGTTTGTAGGTAATTGTAGAAAGATTTTATATGAAAGAAAAATCATATTGAATCTAATTAACATGAAAGAAATAATTTACCCAGGAAACATAGCAGAAGCTAGGGAGTTCATTTTCCCATTTGAGATTGAACACTATAAGTATGTGTTCACTGTTTGGGTTAATCAACTGATTTGGGTGGGTTTTGACTAAATGAATAATACTTTGATCAAGCTGATTGATTAATAAATGCAAAGACTGTTTTACCCTAAAAATTATCTGAGCATATGGCATAAGTATATACTAATTTCAAAAAGCAGAACATTTTTACAGAAGATACATCTTTGAAACATATGAATAACAGAGAAAATAGACATTGATACAGATACTGAAATATTTTGTTCAGAAATCTTTCTAAGTGACAACTTTTCTTGAAACTCTATACCTATGCACAAAGTTTTACCAAAGATGAGAATATCTTCTATTAAGCATTCTGATAACTCGTTCCAAAATCCTATTAAAATGTTTACTTTAGAAGTACATGAAGAATCTGTATTAATTCAGGTCACAGATATATCCTAATTTTGTGTCATCTATTGAATATTTATTTATTTATAAGTTACTAGACATAATATTTTATTAAGGTCTTTGGTCTTTAGGTTGATGGTTTGTGCTATTTCAAAAGTTTAGACTTAATTTTTAGATTACATCTATATTTTGGAGACAATCACATGTTTCTAGATATAGTCATGGGAATCCAAGGAAACATTGTGTAGACAGAATATTTGCTTTTTATCATATCTCTACAGCCATTATTAGGTGCATTAAGTTTATCCATGAACCCATTATTACTTCACTCTATAGAAAATATAATTGTTAAAATATTGTATGCCTGTTTCCGTAAACTGGTGATTGTTTCAAAAAAATCTGAAAAAGATACAGTCTGGAAAAAAAATGTCAGTAACCATCTAACATTTAGTAAAATGAATCTACATAATTTTCTAAAAGCTCTTTTGTAGTATGCGTCTTTATATAATACAATTATTCTATGAAAAAAAGGTGACATTTTAAGCTCCTTTTCATAATTCTGTGCACATTATAGCAAACGTCTGTGAGGAAGATCAAAGGTGATCCTCAATGTAGGAAACTATTTTGCCATGCTAGAAAGCTTGTTTGTAGTTGTCCTGAAATGCCAGTAGTGGCTTAGAATACTATTTCATGCTCAGCAATTTTAAAGAAAAGAATATTAAATTTGTCTTACTCAAGAAATTGGTCTTTAGCCAAAAGCCACAGCTAAGTTCAAAATAAAGGAAACATTGTATGATTTGCAAAACATGTTTGTGTAATATTTCAAGGCAGGCATTATTACATTCTGACATATTAATTGATTAGATACATTGAGAGAATGGTGCTTTACATAGAGAGAGAGAAAAAATGAGAGAGAGAAAGGTTTCTTTGGCATAATATTATGTCAACTACTGCCTTGAATATCTCTCAAATTATTCCTGAACATTGTTTACACATGTCGATCATCTGTACCAAGATAAAATAATGATGCTGAAATTATTTTCTAAATGGTAAAAAAAAAAAGCCCACAAATAATGCAAGATAATGTGGTACTACAGAAAGCTATGTCTCTACCATCCTATTTACAATCCAAGAAAATAACTCATAATAACGTTTCTGTGGAACACATGCTTATTAAAACCACTAATCCAGTTTTTATCCAAGCCTTGGGGCATTTTGCATATTTTTCTGGCTATAATATTTAATTATGAGACTATAGTTTTCTAATTTAATTACTTTAAAATATAATTTGAAACATCAAAATCCAGTCTAAACGTGAAAAATATATTTATACTTCTAAATTTTTAGTTTTGTATTGGAATTAAAGTCAATAATGTAATTCACTAAATTATATTTACATGTTTCAAGCTCTTGTAAGATTATCTTGTTTGTTTTTATTGTGGGCAATGTCATAAAAAATACTTAAAGTGGGATGTCATTTGGTTAACCTGAACAAAATGTGGTGACCACAGAGAAATATTGTATATTGAGTACCTTTTCAAATGAATACCTTTGGATCAAAAATGATATTTTTAGCACAGTGAAGCCTTCAGAAAAAAAAATTAGTAAAACTTGGTTTGTATCAATAACTTTAATATCAGGTTAAAAATTGTGACAAATGTGCACATACAGAGATTAATGTTGTCCACCCACCTCTAAACAGGTATACTCTGAAGTAGTTACAAATTCTAAACATTTTTAAAAGCATGATTTTAAATTCTGTGCAAATCATAAGTACATTAATGTATATACAATATTCTAATTAATGGATAAAAACAATAGTTTTATTGATTACTTCAATGCTCACTGAATGTACTTCATGGAATTCTTCAAAGTAATTTCTTAACTCTGCATTTGTAGAGGATAATGAAGAATTGATATTCTGAGTCTTATTTAATTAGTTGAAACAGCAAACCTAGATCTAATATTTTATCTTAAATATAAATTAAATTAAGGTTAATAATAGGATGTAGGTGAGAAAATACTGATTTGTTAAATAGACTCCTTAACCAGGGTGAAAGAAATCTAGAAAAAATGAGAAAAATACAAATTGATCACATTAATAGTAACCAGCAATTTACTTTGTCTTAAACTTCTATACTTACTATTTTTGAAAACTCTAATATAGGATTTTTCATTGCCATATTTACATTACTGATACTGAAAAATAATTTCCCTTTAAGTGGTCAAAGAAAGAAGAAAATTTGAAATATGATTTAGCATTAGAAGATTTAATTAGTTCCCTTAGAGTAATCTTGATTCTGATTGTTGCATGCAATTGAGAAGCAGTATTTCTGGGTGATCCATGCTTAATTTATCATTTACTCAAAGGTCTCTTTTAGGCTCACTTGCTGCCTACAATGCTTTAGTTTGACTATTTTAATTTTGTAATTCCCAAAAAAACATAAACAAAATCATATTATTTTGTATTGGGTGACTTTAATGATGAAAAGGATAAGAGAACCAGAACATTTTTGGAACTGTTTTGTTGTATGTGTATATATACATGCAATGAAACTTTGTTTTTTGTAATATATCAGAGACCATTTCATCAACCAGTGTGCTTATTTTTCTTAATACTTTGGACTTATGGCTTTTAAAACATAAACTGACACATTTGGATGAAATTTATGCACAAAACATTTCAAGATGTTGGTGACTAGATAACGAATTGAACCAAAGCGAATAAGAAAAATAAGTCAGTGAAATTTAATTCATTGAACCTTTAGTAGCAAATCAGCAAATCAATACACTAAAGGTAAAATAGATCAAATAATTGAGCTTTATTACAAAGGACAGAATAGATTTCTACCACAGGTACGAGGCTATTTTTAATATAGGTTAGAAAATAAGTCGCATATAGGGAATCTAATTTGCACATAGTCACAAAGTTGTCCTTTGAATAAATTCTCCTAGGACATGATAAAGTAATTAAAGGCATAATTTTGATTCCTTCGTGGTTAGAATGAATATGCATTTTTACATATGTACACATACACAGAGATGATACTACCAATTTAACAATTATGCCAAGAATAAGTAAAAAAACAAAGAACACCTATACTTTGCTGAAGGAAATATGATTCAAGAGAGATGCCTTTCCCTTCAAAGCTAGTTAAACAAAAATGCACCTTAATCCTCTAGCTTCAGTGTCTAAGGTCGTATCCTTTATGCCTGTTGAGTTATGCAGCATTCAAAAGCCAACACTTCTGTCTAGGTGTTCAATCACAAACAGACTCTACTCAAGAGCTTATTCCTGGAAATCATATCCTCTTACTGCTACATCATCAGTTGCTGTTTCCAGTGAATTCTTTCCATTGGCATTCAGACATTCTCCCATCTTTAGTAAAGCAGATCTATGCTACTCAAACCCACTGTGTATATTATCTTCATTTCCACACCTCCCATTTTTCTTTCCTTTTTCTGTATTTAAGTATTTTTATGATTGACAAAAGTGTACATAAACTATAAAAAGATAATGTAATGGGCATGCCTTTCTTTACATTCCACAATATTATTGTGTATATTTTATACTTGCTTTATATATTTTACCTAAAGTAACAAAAATAAAGTTGATAATCTCAAACTGCTTCTCTGTTTTCCTTCTAAGATCCCACTTATCACCCACTTCTCCAACACCAACTACCTTTATGTATTAGTCACTTAACCAGGGCATATTCTTATAATTTTCATACATACATACACACACATACATCTATTCAAGCATATATATACACATATGTGTGTGCATGCATGCATGCATATTTATGTATCCACAGAGATATAATATGTTTATAGATGAGGAAATTTGAAAATTAAGGTACAGAATGTTTTAAAAAAACTTCCTGAAGATCAGAGAACTAATAACTAATGGTCTCAAGATCCAAATACAGACAGTCTCACTCTGGAGATCATGTACTTACTCAGTATTTGACTTTCAGTGAATACTTGACCCTGATTCTCATGCATCTCTCTAATAGAAATTGCTAAGTGTATGTTATACACCAACAATTTTTTTGAAAAATACCAATTATTTTTACCAAGAAATTGCATTAATGAATATGTCACTAGCAATTATATACAAATTTTTGATTTCCTATCATATTGCCTGAATTTCATATAGATTACCTTTGATAATTGTTCACTTCTTATTTTTTCTAGTTTATAGAATTTTTTTATATATATTCTGAATTTTATTGCTTTATTGATAATGCTGAAAATATCTCCATCCACTTTGCATCTTTTCTTTGAATATAATTTATGTTTCTCTGCCATTTGTATGTTTAATAATTTAATGCAGTACTATTGCTATTTTGTTTTCTGAGTTCTGAGTTTTTTATTTTACTAAAAAATACTATGTAACTTCAAATTATTTTTCAACGTCCAATTTCACTATTGCTTTCTCATTCATCAGCAATTTATTTTATTGTAAGTTATAAGAAAAGGATCTATTTCTCTACCCACCCCCATATATCAAATATCTACATATAGTTATGTCCTAGAATAGATAGATTATTGAGACAGAATAAATATAAAGTCTACAATTTGGACTAAACATATGTGATGATTAGGAAATGGGAAGGTAGAGAGAAAATTAGTTATGTTGTTTGCTAAAGATCAAGGAATTTCTCATCCTTTATTAATTTTTGGTTTTGTTTTTGTTTTTTGGTACGCGGGCCTCTCACTGTTGTGGCCTCTCCCGTTGCGGAGCACAGGCTCCAGACGCGCAGGCTCAGCGGCAACGGCTCACGGGCCCAGCCGCTCCGCGGCATGTGGGATCTTCCCGGACCAGGGCACGAACCCGTGTCCCCTGCATCGGCAGGCGGACTCCCAACCACTGCACCATCAGGGAAGTCCCTCTTTATTAATTTTTAAAGTTATATTACCATGTACCGATTTTGAATTTCATTATTTTTTTACGTCTATTGAAATAATCGTGTTTCTTCTCCTTAAATAGGTTAATGTAAGTAAATAAATTAAGAGAGTTTTCAAAAATGAGGTATCTTTGCTTACTTGGTATGAGTTCTTGATTATGATGGTTTAAAAATTTTAACATGTAAGTTAATTTATTTTTTAACAATTATCTCAGAAATTTTATTTCTACATTTTCAAGGGAAATTGGTATATATCTCTTTTTAATGATATCCTATGCAGTTTTACTTGTAAGATTTTAGTAGCCTTATGAACTGAGTTAAATAGGTTTTGCTCTCTTTTCATTTTCTGAAACAGTTTGAAGGAACTAGGAATTATTTGCAACTTGAGGTTTGAAAAACTTACCTGTTTTGAGGTAATAGCTTCTAAGGGAAATTTTTTAAAATATGATTTAATGTATTTCCTGTTCTTAGAACTAATTGGTTTTCCATAGTCTATTTAAGGGAATTTTGATAAGTAGTATTTTTCTGGGAATTATACCATTTGTCATCTAAGTTTTCAAGTATGTTCACAATTTTTTTTTTATTTTTAATTCAGCAAATATTTATTTAATGTAGCTATGTACCTAGCACTCATTGTTATTAATGTGTATTCTTTCTGTCTCTCTTACTCTCTGTTTCTCAACTTTATTATCTTTATTTTATAAATTTTTATAAAAATAAACATTTGGTATTCTTCACATGAAGATGGACACACACATCCTGTCTCCAAAATATTTTCATTGTCTTTCAGGAAAACAATATAAAAATAAAGATAGGTAAGAGGGTAGGTAGGTAGGTGAGAGATAGATAGATACATAGATAGTAGATAGATAATGGAAAGAACATGGTAAACTAATCAGGATTAGTTTACAAAATGAATGCTAGAGATGATTAAATCTAGAATTAGTTAACAACACAAAACTGATGTTCAATGCAGTGAAACTTTAATGACATAAAAAGAGTACATTGATGCAGAAGAGTGAAACTTCCAAAAAGATTTGGAGAAACTGGTTGTTTAAAGGAGAACAGAAAGAGTTGTTGGTAAAGGTGACAGAAGAATATTCTTTTCTAAGTATTTCATGAGTCTGGAGTAGTGTGGAATAGCGATGAATATTAAGAATGTTTTCTTGCAAGATTACATATTTCTATATACTAATTTTTAGAGTCAAATATGAAATACTATTTCTGCACAGGTATATAGATTTTAAAGTATTTGATATTTAAACATGATTGCAGTAGACTAGCTTCCTGCTCAGTGAAAGCTACCTGTGTCAACCTAGATGTCCCTATGTCCAAACCTGAGACACCTAAAATTTGGTGTGTGGTTGGAGCAGCCTGAAAAAGCAAGCATAGAGTACATAACACTATATGTAGTCAAGCTGGATATCCAAAATTGGGTGTGGCAATGTTAATTGATTTTTCTTAAAGACAATTTGCAGAAAAGGTACCCGGGCTTGCACTTCTTAAAGGGGACACTGATGGGGTAAATTTTTTAAATATTTAACAAATATTGACAATGCAATGGCCAATCAGAATGGAACTAGCAGTGCCAATATTTAGCAGGTAAATAACAACACTGAGGCCATTCCTATGTGGGCTATTTCCCAGTGCTCATTGGCAAAGAGTTATGTGGAATATTCCTGAGGGAAGAGAAACTAAGAAATATTAGTCCTCAATTCACTGGTAAGGCCTAGGCTGGGAGCAGGGCATGAGCTTTGAATTGTGTGTGTGTGTATATATATATATATATATATATATATATATATATATATACACATACATATATACATATTAAGTTTTCATTAGTTTGGACTAGAATTTTAAACAGAAACCATCCTTTTACTTGAGAATAACTGACAAATCATGAGATCTGCTCATATTGTCATTAGGTAAAGGGGATTCTGAATGCTCACGGAGATGTGCAAAGTCTGTGAAGAGAAAAAAAAATTTCTAGTTTGTATACCTGTGAGTCCACATTATTCAAAAATTAATGCTTTTATATGTGGAAAATAGGTAGTTTGTTTACTTGCTGCATAGTTTTCCATTAAGTGATTTAGATGTTTACTTAGTTGAAATTATAGAGGTTGTTACAGTGTGTGTTTTGCTTATACATATGTATGACAGTTTTAAGAAGTACTATTAGTCAGGAATGTTCATGTTGTGCTATGATAACAAACATCAAATATCACTGATTTAAAACAATACATATTTATGCTAAGCCCAGTATAGTTTCAGAAAATTCACAATGCACTTGAAACAACGTGGTCACTAGTGATTCAAGATATCTCCATAGATGAATATTAGGGCTGGAATATGCAACTTTTATCTACAGGGTCAGGGAAGAATAAACTGGATCTGCATACGAGCAATTAAATGCTTTGGATTGAAAAAGCAAATGACATTCCTACTCACAACTTATTGGCCAGAAAATGTCATGTGACCCAACCTAAATTCAAGGAGGGTAGGAAATATAATCCACCATGTGTTGGGGAGAATGGAAGAATAGGATGAGGACAAGCACTAAAAGTCTTTCCATAGTCAGTTATTAGCTGTGTCCACTGTCTTTTGGAATATATGTTTTAACCTTTAATAGATATCACCTATTATTCCTTAAAAATATTTTTATCAGTTTAAATTTCTACCAGAGGCATATAAGTTGCTAATGACTTCCAGTCTCACCAACCTAGTTAACATTTAAACTTTTGCAAGTCAAAAATAGACATATATGTGCAATGAATCCTTGTTCCCTCTCTATAAATTGCCTATTCATATCTTTTTAAATTTTTGTCGTTGGATTTCTTTAATTTAATTTTTATTTTATATTGGGGTATAGTTGATTTACAATGTTGTGTTAGTTTCAGGTGTACAGCAAAGTGGTCAATTATACATATATGTATATGTCCATTTTTTTTCAGATTCTTTTCTCATATAGGTTATTATAGAATATTGAGTAGAGTTCCCTGTGCTATACAGTAGGTTCCTGTTGATTATCTAAATATTTTATATATAGTAGTGTGTATATGTTAATACCAAACTCCTGATTTATCTCTCCCCCACCACCTTTCCACTTGTAGTTGGATTTATTTTTTAAATGTTCTTATTGACATGGAGAATATCCCATACATTTTGACTACTAATGCTTTTTCTGTTACATATGTTGTAAATAGCTTCATCAGTTGGTGTCTTGTCTTAATTTTGCTTAAAATCTCATTCCTTGTATATAAATGTTTAACATTATGTATCTATATTTATTAAAACTTTCCATCTTAAAATGTAAGCAGTGTCTGTTACTGATAGTACTGTGGGCAGTACAGTCCAGTTTCCCACCAACCTCAAGGCTTTTCTCAGTCTTGTCTTAACCAGAATCTTTATCAACAATTCCCACCCTTTCAATCAATTGAAATTTGATAAAGTTCTTGAACCCATCTTGTACATTTGTAGAGAAAATGGCCCAAGAATATAAAAAGACTGATAAATATATTCTTCTGCTTTGATAGTTGTAGAAATAAGAGACTGAAATGATTTTATAACCCATACCTCCTCTCACATAATCCTCCAAAATGAAGATCTAAGAAGAAAGAGAATTTGGGGAGGGGGGAAGAGAGAGAGAGAGAGAGAGAAATTGAAGTGAGATTGCTAGAGAAAGTCATTTGGAAAAATTGATATACTTCTAAAACACTGCTGATTTTCAAAGATAATTTGTTTGAAACTTATGAAATTAAAACAATTAAGAAGATATTGAAATGTCTTCAGGGAAATTCAAAGCTATATTTTTCACTCTGAACACAGTGATCAAATTTTTCAAAATGGAGTTTAAAAAAAACACAAATGTGTACATCTTTAGAAGAATACTGAAAAGAGAGAATAAAATGTTTGACTCCCATTATGTGCCTGATTGAAATTTAACATTTTCTTTGATATACTTTCCTAAAAAATATATTATTCTATAATGTTACATTTTATCTTTTAATGATAAAAATGATCATGTTATGGGTGTACACACACCTATACACATTCATTTATGTGTTATTTCATTTCAAAACCCATATTAAAATCAAGCAATATGACTCTGAATCAATTAAATATTAATTGTTGTAGTTTGAATTATTGCAGCATTTATTCTCAAAGAATATATGGCTAACAAGGCACTTTTATGAATTCTAGAGTTTTAAGTGGCTATTTTACTACTGCTATCCTTTATAACACCTTTTTTCCTTAGTATGCTGAATTAAGTGGTGTCTGATAACATGAATTTGGAGCATTTTGTGCTAATTTACAAAATGAAAAGGAATTTTTTTTTAATCTATAAAATAGAAACTTTAATTGCTCTGTCAAAGTTAGAATTTATCATCACATTTAATTGAGTCATTTGATAATTATTATCTGTGATTCGTTATTTTTATTTTTTGAAGCAATTTCAGACAAGATGTCAAAGTTATGTATGAAAGTACTATAAAATTGAAGTCTCTATTGTTTCCACTAAAAGTAACACTTCAGTTTCAGTGCTTAGTACATGTTTAATCTTCACTGGAGTTTAATAAACTATGCATAAGTCCAGAATAAAGGAAAATGGAACTTTTAGAGGGCTGTCAGTTTATCTCTTATTCTTTCCAATTTCTTTTTCCTCCAACATTGTCTTGCTCACACATCTGGTTTAATTTACTTAAGTCTACTGCAGTATAAAACACATAGAATCGTAGAGCAGTAATAAAAATAAAATGTCAATCTGGGAATTAATTTATTCATTATAGACATCCAAATTAATTAATTGAGATCATTAAAAATATCTGCTAGCAATTACAATTCCTATGTACAATAGTTATACTTTATTAACAGAGTAATTTATGGTACTTATATCAATCAAATATATTTGCAAAATAATTGATAGAAAGCATAATATTAACATATTATGGCATTTCAAAGTTCTAAACTCCATTGATAATATTAAAACTAAGTTGAAAATGCAAGGTAATATAATACTTTTCTTATTATTATTTAGATTTCAGAAATTTTAGAGCTTGAAAATGGAAAATTACTGATTTTGGACTGATATGAATGTAAACAATAAATAGAAATATCTAAAGTTTCTTTATTTTGACACTTCAGGAATAGAATATTTAATGAATACAGTGACAAAAAGGGGATAATTTGGGAAATAATATCTTATTGAATGAAGCACCACAATTCAAAGAGGTTAATGAATCATGTCTATTAAAACAATAAACATTAGGGAGTCAGGAAAGTCCTACAGTACTGTTATGTTTTAGCAAAACCATGAAATAGGATTGGCTTCTCCATCTATCTTTCCCTCTAGTTTCCCTAGTGGACAAGACATGAGTAAATCCCTCCCTACCTATCCCTGACCCCCTGAGACAATGGTTATACAGTAATTGCTCTAGAGCAACCAAACAAATGAAATGTCATTATTAACAGAAAACAATAAATCCCATTAAATCTGGAAACAGCAGAGTTATGACCAAATAGGCCAAACAGGGCAACATCTTCAAAAATCTTTGAACAGTAAGAACTCCAGCAGTGAAAATGAAGTGTAGTTTACACAAAAAAATAGTATCAGGTATTGAATAAATATTTCATATCCACCCAATAAACTAATATTAAATTAAAAATAGGGATTTCCCTGGTGATGCAGTGTCACCAAGGAAAGAATCCGCCTGCCAGTGCAGGAGACACGTGTTCAATCCCTGGTCCGGGAAGATTCCACATGCCGCAGAACAACTAAGCCCGTGTGCCACAACTATTGAGCCTGCGTTCTAGAGCCTGTGAGCCACAACTACTGAGCCCTTGTGCCACAGCTACTGAAGTCCGTGTGCCTAGAGCCTGTGCTCTGCAGCAAGAGAAGCCACCACAATGAGAAGCCCACACACCACAATGAAGAGTAGACCCCACTCGCTGCAACTGGAGAAAGCCTGCACACGACAAGGAAGACCCAACACAGCCATAAATAAATAAATAAATAATTAAAAAAAAATAGTGAAGTTTCCATTGCAAACAGAAGTACCATTTGCTATTGTGAATTGTCTTCATAATTCGCAATTACTAAAACACTTATGCCAAAAACAAACTACTCTATTTTGTAAGTTACTAATTTGCTAAAATTTGAAGATTTAATTAGCATTCTTATAAAGAATACTTACTTGAGAAAGGCATTACTACAATGAGTTGCCATAAACAGACTTTGCTATTTCATAATCATCTATTTACACACCTAGTTCATATAAAATAACATTAGAAAAATAGAATGCTCCAAAATCATTTATCTTTTCCACCTTGAAGATTAAGTTAGATTTGTGAAAGTGTATCTAAAAGAACAACTAAAAAAAAATTGTCTAAAAATAGCCAGACTAATGAATAATAAGAAACTCATGAATAATATTTATTTTTGAAGTTACATTGGAAATAAACAATGAAATACAATATCTTTAAATTTAGCTCTCAATTACTTGAAAGATTTTAAAAATATTTTTTCCTGTGTCAACACACAGATTTTAGTCACATAAATTAGTTTCAAAACTTGAAAATTTAACTGCAGAATCTTTTACCATGGTCATCCTTAAAATGCTATTTTGAAATAGCAATATGAATAAGACTATTTGGATGTTCTGTATTTCTCTAAAGCATAAAAGAGTAAATGTAATCTTTGTCAATACCACTGAGTTTCAGATAAAATTAACAATAACATCCCATTTCTTTCATCAAAGATAACTAGACATACAAAGCGTAGTTCTCCTTTTAACAGGAAACCATTCCTTTTCTCTCTTTCTGTTTTCTTCCTTTTTCTAAGCTTGGTAAGTTAATGACTGACTGACATAGGAATTTATAATTAAATTAAATTCTAAAAAAAATTGTGTAAAATATATTTAATCCAAAACAATAAACAAGTACATGATTAATTGCTTGCAATATTCTTGGCTTTAATGTGTGCAAATGAAGATGATGCAGCAGCTCAATGCCTTCAAAACAATTCAATATCCAAGTGGTATAAAAGCTCATTATTTACTGTATACTTGACCAGTTTTTTTGAAAGAATTTGCAATATGTCTTGTGGAAATGACACAGTAGTCTTTCTTTCTAGTCAAGTTGATAATATTTCATCTTATTTTAGTGTAGAGAACAATTTCCACAAAACATTAAAAATTCTAATATACATGAAGGTGATTATAAAGTAATGCAAATATGCAATTGACAGTTAAGAAATCTCATTAGGCAATCTTTATTGTTCTGAGAGGTATTGGCCATAAAATAAAGAGCAAACTTCACTTTTCTCTCATTCATGGTTATATATCTGAAAGCAGATTTTCTCTTTGTCTTAGTGTAAAAGTGAATCCTTCTCAAGCTGTAACCTGACCTTTTCCAGATACATACCTGCACATTTTCAAATAATATTTGTTTGCATATGGACACCTCCCCAAATTCTTTCTCATTAAACCACAATAGTGTGATCTTAGATTCAGAGAAGACTGTAAATGGAGTAGAAAACATTGCTCTTCTTTTGCAACTTCATGAAGTAATGACTAGCACAGCTTTCAGACAGAATCTGCATCTCCTATTTGGCAGTAAGAGTATTATTTGTCATACACAGACAGTTTTGTTTGTTTGTATGATTTTTTTCCTATCTTGTCTCCAAAAATGGTGCCCTGGTTCTTCTAATTGGTCACTAGAAATACGGTTGTAAGCAATATTCATATATGCCAAATACTGTCAGATGATATAAGCTAAAGAGAAGATTAGGGGAAAATTCTTATTTATAGAGTATTGTATGTGTTTATGTATTTATTTAAACTTAAATTGATTATTTTTGAAAATATTTATCACTGAAAAATTTATATGTTAATATTGATAAATTTTGTCAGATTGGAAATAATTGGAAAATAATTTAACTTTATATAAGACAGACTTGTAGTCATGATTTTCATCTTTTGTAGCTTAATAGTATAACAATGTAAACTATTGGCTATTACTGTCACCATCACTTTATCTCTGATGTCATTAGAATTTTGGAACATATACAACTAATATTCCCTTTAATATTTAACAAAGTATTACAGAAAGTACATCATGTTTGTAACTTTGTATAATCACAAAATGTAGTTTCATTTTACCTTTAAAATGAGAGGTTAAATGAAATTTGTTACATAATTCCATAATAAGAAAATACCTACTTGGATATCATTTTGCTTTTACCCATAATATTTTTAACTTACAATATTTTAACCATCAGATACCAATTTTTAAAAATGAAACAAAAATCATTGAAATATCTGGATATTTGAAAATATTAAAACCATTTGTTAGACGAATAACCAAATACTGGTTTTGTCTAATATTTACACAAATATCTTTTGTTACTGCTTCAAGTTTGAATTAAATATTCATAAGGCTTCTGCCTACTATAGAACTATAAACACTATTTCTTTTTACCATCTAAGAAACATTTGTAACCTGAAATTCTGTAAAGTGAAAACAAAACCTGCATTACCAACTAAAATTTAAATTTCCTAAATAAACTTAGTGCACAAGTTAGTGGATAATTGCAGTTCTATGTGCTAATCTGTGCAAGTCAATAAAGTAATATGTCAAAATATATTAATTACATAATATTTCTAATGGTAAGAAATGGGAAATTCTTCACATGTTATACTATGAAGTACTGGATTTATGATATATTATATATCAGGTAAAAATCATGATGTGTATCTACAATACTAACAGTGGAAATACTGTTAAAAATGATGCATAATATTGATTCTTCCAGTCCAAGAACATGGTATATTTCTCTAACTGTTTACATCATCTTTGATTTCTTTCATCAGTGTTCTATAGTTTTCTGAGTACAAGTCTTCTGCCTCCTTAGGCCGGTTTATCCCTAGGTATTTTATTCTTTTTGCTGCAATGGTAAATGGGAGTGTTTAATTTCTCTTTCTGACTTTTCTTTGTAGGTGTATAGGAGTAAAAAAAAGATAGCAAATAAGGACCTGCTGTATAGCACAGGGAACTCTAGTCAATACTCTGTAATGGCCTATATAGGAAAAGAACCTAAAAAAGAGTGGATATGTGTAAATGTATAACTGATTCACTTTGCTGTACCGCAGAAACTAACACAACATTGTAAAGCAACTATACTCCAATAATTTTTTTTAAATAAAAAAAAAGATGCTTAAAATATGTAGAGAATAATTACAAGTGTATCAATTTAAAGACACTGGCACAAGTACATAAATGTGTATAAATAACATGAAAATGTTGTAACTATACTCTTAATGATGGTGGCCTCTACAGGGAAAAATAATTGTTTTTAATACATAGTAAGGGACTTTAAAAAGAGTTTATTTTAGAATATACTAATGATATTGTAAAGTTTCCTTTGTTTCTACTAGATATGTATTCATGGGGTATTTGTGTAACATGGAAAAATTAAGTGGTTATTAAATCTTAGTAATTCATTAGCAGGTAATATTATGTTTATTTGCCATATTTTGTTAACACAAAGCCCTGGATAAAAAATTGTTTAATCCTGAAAAATCTTCTTTCCTGATACTAATAAAAGTTTGGAGCATGATGAAAGATTTCCTACAATGAGATTAAAAGATAATTTAAATGATTTTTGCCACAGAGGAGAAATATATTTGAGGCTGGAAATACCAAATGATAGATCTTATGACTATTTAGGGTCTAGGGAATTGATTTCAATTCTCAAATCTACAGTTAGGAGAATGTGAAACATGAACAGTAACTATTCTAAGTAAAGTATTAAGCATCTTATTTATTTTTTGTAAATAAAAATATTCACCTATAATACATATATTCATGCATCCAAAAGTTTACAAATAATGTATACCACCTAATAAACAGATTTATCATAAATATAGAATTGCATGTTTTACCCAGCTAATGTGAAAAGATCCTAAGTTCATATATATTTTGATATTTCAATATATTCCACTCTAAATGTACATAATAAAATTAATGATTTTTAAAGTAACGTATGAGTTAAAGGATGTCATATCAATAGCAGGTAAAATGCGTAAGTAAAAATAAAATTGTGCTATATGTTTATTTAAAGCTAGAGAATTAAAGAAAGATATATCTAGTATACTAGTACCATTTTGTTTTAATGGTGCTTAGTTATTGATGTTATTTATTAAATTTTCCAATTTTACATCACACTTATATATGTGACTGAATGAATATATAAGTCTGAAAAGACATGTATATATATATTTGAAATTGGGTTACTTTATGTACAACTATGGAATATATATTATATATATATATATATATACATATATATATTTCTTAGAGATTCATTTATTCATATAAAGTCATGTTCCCATTTGAGTTCTATACTGTGCTCTGGTGATACTTTATAAAAAGTCTGAATCATTTTTGAAAGTAGCTATTGATTAATATAAAAGTTCTAATAATGCAATTTAATAGTAGTCACATAAATTCTACATGATATTTAGGTGTCATATGTTTATGCATTTGAAAATAAACTTATACTACCAAATATAAAATTTATTCCTGCAGCTTTTTCTAACTTTCATATATTACAAATAGAAACTTAGAACTTCCATTTGAAGGAGCACCAAAGAAAAACATTAAAAATTAACCTCAGTCTGACCATAGCATTTATTTGAATCAAAAATCCCTAATATGTCCACCTTACAATGGCTAAAGTGTATGTATTACTAAGAATATAATTTAAGGGATTAAATTATTCAAATTGCAGGTATACAACATATTTTTTTTTTCTTTTTTTTTTTTTTTTTTGGTGGTACATGGGCCTCTCACTGTTGTGGCCTCTCCCGTTGTGGAGCACAGGCTCCAGACTCACAGGCTCAGCGGCTATGGCTCACGGGTCTAGCCACTCTGCGGCATGTGGGATCTTCCCGGACCCGGGCATGAACTCGTGTCCCCTGCATCGGCAGGCGGACTCTCAACCACTGCGCCCCCAGGGAAACCCCATAAAATATTTTTAATTTTACAATACAACTAATGCTTGAGTTTATTTTTCTCTTCAAGTGCAATAAATGATTTTCACATTAGACGTTTTTAAAACTTCTTATTAAACTCAAATTCCATTTACCACTATAAATTATTTTAAAATCATTATATTATGGTTCTTATTATTATTGCAATTTTTACCTTAAGAATTTTTTCTTAAAAAAGTTTTTATTATTAAAATTATGTAGGTCATTAAGGCACAAAAGTCCAGTGTACCATAAAGCCACCTGTTTTCAATTGGGACTGAATGGTTCATAAGCCCTAGAGTTAGCTCAAACATAATCATACAGGGAAACTGTATTGGATGAGTGAATTGAGTAAAGTTCAGAGGGTTAGTTTGATTTAAATGAATTGTATACTACAAAGGCCACTAATTTTCCCAATGGTTGCTGATATTCCTTCTGAAAAAAATTACATTTTACAATCTGTATCTGCTACAATTTTCCTCAGACAATAAGTCTCAGCAGTTATAAAGGAAAATTTTTAATTTTTCATTACTGTTGACAGAAATGTGATAATTTTATTATGGTATATCTTACTTTGCATCATATACATATGTTTATATATTTGCAGTCATACATATTCGTTTAATTTTTCTACTACTCTGTGAAACACTTGAAAAGAGATGTTCTTCTTACATCTAAAGCATAATGACTGAAAGAAATTAATAAATCCAGAGACTATCAGCTTAATTTATGATGGTGAACAGGTAAATATCACAAGAAATTCACTGAATATTCACTGAATATTCTGGAAATTCACTGAATATTCACAGCTTATTAAAGTCTATATGTAGATAAAATTTCTTAGAAAGTATATACATAAATAACTGGGGCAGTGTTTAATTCTGAAACATATGGGGAAACAGCAGTCACATACATGCAAATAGTTCATTCCATTAAGTTATTTTTTAATTAAAATGTAGAATTATGGGACATAGGACAAATTTGACCACTACCTTCCAACAAAACTTTACTGAAAACACCAGAGAAATATAAAAATGTGGAGAGACATGTATCCCGGATAGAAATTAGGAAAAGTCATCTATCACTATTGAGATATTTAAGTCTTCTTGCTAGAATAATGTAGAAGGTCCACAGCAATTCTCCCTCCAGAGAAGGTAACTCAGTGTTGCAGTGACATAAGTAGGAGAAACAAGACTTGAGCTCTAGAATCAAGGGTGACTGTGCAACAGAACATTCCACTTGACAGCACATTCATGAGGCCATTCAAATGATTCAGAAGCATATCCACAATAGAATAGAAATCTGCAGAACTTCTGCTATTAGGAGAGGGCTCAGTTATGAAATAATGAACGGTAGCTATGGGAAGGAGAACTGACACAGACCTAAGACGTACTGGAGTGAGGGTCAAACACAATACTTGACATAGAAATTTGGCTTTGAATATTTTGACTTCATAGAATCTGAAGAAACTCCACATAGAGCTGGATTTGTCTATGATTCTTTACTTTTCTCCAAATCCTTTAGGCATAAAAATCAATAAAGTGTTAATATAAACTCACATCAACCAGCCATCCAACTTACATTCCAGAAAAAGGATTTAAATACTGTATTAGAGGACAAGAAATATATATGCATAGGATTTTTGAACAAATGTCACAAATGAATAAACCAATATTCATTCAAAGATAAGTAAAGAAATAGAAACAAAAAATTGAGAGATGGTATAGCTTCTGGTTTAATCAGATTTGATTTTGAAATACAGGCTTGTGTTGAGTTCTAGCATGGTCACATTGTTGCTGTGTGACCATGGTCCAAATACTCAGAGTTTCTTAACCTCTAAAATTAAAATAATATAACCTATTACGCTATCATTGTGATAACTGATTTAATAACATCATGAAACTTAAAACAGAAAATATCACAATTTATATTATCTTATGAATGGAGCCCCCTTAAATCCACAACAATATAAACTTACACAAAGTTTTATGTTCAAATATAATATTAAATTTCTACTCAGAATTTAGAGAAAAAGCATATCTAAAAAATTTACTTGATTCTTGAACTATATTCTTGACATCATTTGCACCAATAAAGTTCAAGAAAATGTGAATTGTTAATAGAGTTTAAACAATGAGGTGATGGAGCAAAATATTTAAGGACGTAAGCACTAATTAAGAATAAAATGCAAAAAACTAAAATACAATTTGACAAAAATGTTAAAACTACCAATTTAAACTTTCAAATAGGCAAAGACTTTCAAAAATGACTATATCAGGGAGTGATATGAGCTAGAAAAGAGAGTATGCTGCAACAAGTTTATATTCCTCCACAGAAACATTGAAAAACTAGTGCAAACTTTTGGAACCAACTTTATCAGAACTTTGAAAAACAATCAAAGATTTAATGTCAAATGTTATAGGTCATCAAAAGAAAGTCAACTTAAGTACTGTAAGAAAGCTTTGTGGCATATTTAGATGCCCTCACCCCACCCACTTCCTTGGCTTGTTGGAAGTCTTGAAGATGGCAACTCATGTTTCCATTATGGGAACAAGATCCCTGTTTCTGGAGAAAGCAAGGTAAACCTAATTCCCATATTACTGTGTATGTCTATTCTAACCTATCTATGATCTGCCTGAAGGATTGATTAAAGATGTTTATTTATGTTTTGCTTACTGCAGAACTCACTCAGTCCAGAGAAGCAGTGAACATTACTCAAACACAACATAAGGCAGATAGTCAACCTGAAGAGACCTGGAGTAAAAGATCACATACAAACACATGAGACATACAATAGATACCCTAAGATCTGGAAGGAACAGCTAGAGAGAGTTTATTTGGGAAATTAAGGCATTCAAAAGAACCCATGCTTATGGAAGAATAGAGAAAACCACACACATTCTCAGAGCAAGACACATGTACAGAAAAGTCCTAAGACCCTAATTTTTTACCTCAAGCTGATCCTTAGGCTGGGGGCAAGCCTGGCTGAGTGTTGAAGGAGATCTCCAGCACAGACTCAATTTGCAAAGACTGAGATAAGTTTATTTGTTAGTTTAGTCCCTGGTGTTCAAGGAAATCTTTGTCAAAACAGTAACTGAACACAAGCTAAGGAATAGACACTTCAGAGACCACATTCTATAAGAAATATAATCTCTGATAAAATAGTTTAGAAAAGTCACTAAATAAATGGACAACTAAGGGCTACAACAATCAAATTAAAAAAATAGTAAACCTTGGGAAGGGGAAAATCTGACTTGAGCGTTATCCATTATGATAACCAATGACTAGTTTTCAACAAAATATCACACAGTACATTAACAAACAAGAAAATATGCCCTATTCATAGGAAAACAATAAACTGACAAAAATTATTCTGAGGAAGCTCAGAAAATACATTTACTAGAAAAAGAGTTCAGATTAACTATCTTATATTTGCTCAAAGCATTAACACAAATCATGGGAAAAAACTTAAAGGAAACCAGGATTACAATGCATAAACAATAGAAAATATCAAAAATGAGAAATAGATTATAAAAAGGAAACAAATAGAAATTCTGAAGCTAAAGAGTTTAGTAAGTGAAATAAAGAATTCACTACAGGGGCTTAACATCAGATTTGATTAAACAGAAGATAGAATTATGAAATTTGAAGATAGAAAACTTGACATTTTCTGAGGAAGAAAAATGATGAAAAACTGTGAACATAGCCTAGGGGTTTATAAGATACCATCAAGCAGACCAACTTATGGATCATGGAAGTCCCAGAAATAGAAGAGAGAAAAAAGCTCAAAAAGAATATTTGAAGAAGTAAAGGCACAAAACTTCTCAAATTTGCTGAAAAATATGAATCTATACTCCAAGGAGTCCAATAAACTGAAAGTAGGATAAGCAAAGTGATCCACACTGAACACATTATAATAAAACTGTTGAAAGAAATAATCAAAGAGAGACTCTTAAAAGCAGCAAGAGTGAAGTGTTTCATTATATACAAGGGATCCTCAATAACATTAACACCAAATTTCTTATCAGAAACCATAGAAGCTAGAAGACAGTGGGATGACATATTTAAAGTGCTAAAAGAAAAAAAATGCCAAACAAGAATTCCATATGTGGCAAAACTGTTTTTCACAAATGAGGAAGCTATTAAGACATTCCCATATTTAAAAGGAAAAAAGAAAAAAGCGGAAGGAGTCTTATACCACAACACATGCCCTTAAAAAAGTGAAGATCTCTGGTAAAGGTTACTACTGGGCAAATATAAAATCTAGTAATAACCATTTATTTGTGTGTGGGTGGTGGTGGTTGTAACTCTGCTTTTTATTTCCTACATGATGTAAAAAACAAATGGCTGAAATTTTAACAAATCTGTTGTGTGGAACACAATGTAAAGGATGCAATTCATTACAATAATAACAAGTAGGGGAAAAATCTGTTTAAGAGCAGAGTATATGTATTCTATTGAAAGTAAGTGGGTATCAACTCAGACAAGATTGTAATACATTTAGGATGCTAAATGCAATCTTCACAGTAACATAAAGAAAATATCTAAAAAAATATTCACATAAAAGGTGGAACACAGAGCATTTTTGGAGTAACTAAAATACTATGTATGATACCATAATAATGGATACATGTCATTATATATTTGTTCAAACCCACAAAATGTACAACACCAAGAGTAAATAATAATGAGATCTATGGACTTTGGATGGTTGAGATATGTCAATGTAAGTTCATCAATTGTAACAAATATACACTCTGGTGGGTGATGTTGATAATGAAGGAGGCTATGTATGTGTGGCAGAAGGAGTGTATAGGAAATCTCTGTACCTTCCTCCAATGTTTCTGTCAATTTAAAACTTCTCTAAAAACATAAAATCTTAATTAAAAAAAGGAGTATATGGACTTGTAATTGAAAAATAATTCTGAATCTATGTGAAGAAAAAAAATATATATATATACACAAAAGAAAACAAGAAGAGAATAAAAATGTTTCACTCATAAACAAAACTAAACACCAAAGAAGGCAGTAATGGAGGAAATTAGTGAGAGAAGCATTATAAATACATACATCAAAAAATAAAAAAAATTTACTAGCTATTGCTTTTAATGTATGTGGATTAAAATCTCCAGTCTCCAATGTCCAATACTTAGAGACAATTGAAAACAAAAACACAACATACCAAAACTTATGGGGTGGAGTAGAATCGGTGCTCAGAGGAATATTTACAGTGGAAAACACTTACATTAAAAAAAAGAAGAAAGATCTCAAATCAATAACCTAACTTTATGCTTTGAAGAAAAAGAAAAAAAAAATAGCAAACTTAACCCAAAGCTAGTTGAAGGAAGGAAATAATAGAAAAAATGAGAAGAGGTAAATGAAATAAAGATTAGAGAGACAATTGGGAGATTTAATAAAATCAAAATTTGTTTCTTGGAAAAGATTTTAAAAATTAACATATTTTTACCTATATTGACAAAGAAAAATAACTAAAATCTGAAAAATGGGGACATTACTACTGACCTTACAGAAGTAAAAAAAATTATAATAGAACACAACAAACGATTGTGCACTAACAAATTAGATAATTCATAAGAAATGTACAAATCCCTTGAAATACACAAATTACTAAACTGACTTAAGAAGAAATCTCTCAGCAGAATTATAACAAATAAAGAGATTGGAATAGTAAACAAAAAAAAACCCAACAATGAAAACTTCAGTATTAGAGGCCCTCCCTGGTGAATTTTTTCAAACATTAAAGGTTAGTTAATCTGAATATCTCTCAAACTCTTCCAAAAAAAGTGAAAAGGGTGGAATACTTCTTAACACATTCTGTGAGGAAAGACAACACAAGAAAAACATTACAGATCTTATCCTTAATGAATATAGATGCAAAAATCGTCAACAAAATTCAGCGAACTGTGTCCAACACAATATTAAAAGGACTTTGCACCATTATGACGTGAAATTTATTACAAGAATAGAATAGTAGTTCAACATAAGAAAATCAATTAATAGAATACAAAAAAAACAAAAAGGAAAAGAAAAGACCTACATCATCTCAGTTGATACAAAGTAGTCATTTGATGAAAATCTACTTTCAGGATAAAAATGCTCAGAAAACTAGGAATGGAAGGGATCTTCCTTAACATAATAAAAGATAAAAAAAAAAAAAAAAAACCTCACAGCTAAAATCATATTCAAGGATGAGATTTTCTGAATTGCCAATGGAATTACTTTCTAACAGGCTAAGTCGTAATCGTAGTAGATGCTATGACTTTCATAACAAAAGTACCATAAACCGGGTGGCTCATACAATAGAAGTCTATTGTCTTACAGTTCTGGAGGCTACTTGTGCCATTTGAAGGTATTGGCAAGTTTGGTTCTTTCTGAGGGCAGGGAGAAATAATCTTTTCCAAGCTTTTCATGTAGCTTATTTTTAGCAATCTTAGGTGTTCTATGTCATACAAAAGCATCATCCCCACCTCTGCCTTCATCTCCACATGACATTCTTCCTGTGTGCAAGTCTGACCCAAATTTCTGCTTTGTATAAGGACAGTAGTCATATTGGATAAGGGTCTCACCCTACTCCAGAATGACCCCATCTTAATTAATTAAATACAAAATAACCCTATTTCTAAAGAAAGTTGCACTATAAAGTACTGGGGGTCAGGACTCCAACATATAATTCTGGGGGAAAACAATTTAACTCTTAAGAATCAGCAAAAGTCTTAATCATTCCAGCGTCAACTTTAAGTCCAAGATGTTATCTAAATATCATCAACTCACTGACCATAGGAAGTAACATGTGATACAAGATAGTACAATTACATCCTCTTTCCTGAAAACTTTAACCATGAGTTAAGAATTCAAAAACAGTAGTCAACTAATACTGGGTTTTCTGATGGCACAGCACTAAAAAGACTTTCCACACGTATTTTTGGCTGAGATCAATGGATCTGTCTTAGTTCCCACTCTTCCTGAGATGAGATATATACCAGATCTTTATTCAACTCTCTTTGCTATTCAATGTTCTTTTTTTTTTGCGGTACGCGAGCCTCTCACTGTTGTGGCCTCTCCCATTGCAGAGCACAGGCTCCGGCTGCGCAGGCTCAGTGGCCATGGCTCACGGGCCTAGCCGCTCCACGGCATGTGGGATCTTCCCAGACCGGGGCACGAACCTGTGTCCCCTGCATCGGCAGGCGGACTCTCAACCACTGCGCCACCAGGGAAGCCCTCAATGTTCTTTTGATAAACTATTTATTCATGTTTCATTTAGTGAGCAAACATTTTTGTTGTTTGAGATTGAAGAATCCTGGTAACATAAACTAAAGAGAAAACTAATAAGGAAAAATAAAATATAGATTTTCACAGAAGAAAACACAATAATATTATATTTTATTGAACATTAAATAAGGCTTAATGAACTATAATCACAACAAAGTTTCAGGAATAGAGAGAAATTTCTACAGTTAAAATATTAACTGAGATTGTAGCCATCTTCTATTATAACTCCTAATATATTATTTTTATATTGATGTGTACTTTTCATACCTGATTTCAAAGTAAGCCAAATCAGAGCTCAAAAAATGTGATTAAAAATGAATAAACCCAATCACCCAATTCATGCCACCCCTCTTTCCCCCCTTGGTGTCCATGCACTTGTTATCTACATCTGTGTCTCTATTTCTGCCTTACAAACAGGTTCATCTGTACCATTTTTCTAGATTCCACATATATACATTAATATACAATATTTGTTTTTTTCTCTTTCTGACTTACTTCACTCTGTATATAAAATGGATAACTAATGAGAACCTGCTGTATAGCACAGGGAATTCCACTGCACTGTACAGTAGAAACTAACACAACATTGTAAAACAACTATACCCCAATAAAAAAAATAAATAAAAATTTTAAAAAAATGAATAAACCATTGACATGCAGTTATCAACATACCATAATAATGTTGAAATATTGGCATCAGCTTCATTAAATGAAGGTTATCTCATATTTTTTTTTTCTCAAACACAACGTTGGTATATAACACTTAAAAGAACTGCAAGGTGATTTACAATTTGAATTATTTCAAAGTTTTTATTTCAAGTTTTTTAAAAAAATAATGTTCTTATATTCTAAACAAATCTGGAAAGTAGAATACACGTGTAGGTTTAATTGAGGAGAATGCATTTTATGGATAGAAACCTATCCTAAAGTAAGAAGCATTTTGATGATAATAATGTTTATGGTGGATATATAATGATGTGAATGATGGCCATGATGACCTTTGTTGAAATTATTGACAGTTTTAACAATGTACTTGAACTCTTCTAAGTCATTTATGTGTTTAATATTATTTAATTATTGTAAAATTGCTACAAGATGGAAATCCATTTTTTGGAGAAAGTAAGTACAGATCAGAAAATCATAAGTCTTACCAGAATTTAATTCCACAACACAGGGTAGAGGTCCTTATTTCCCCTTTCTAAAATAATGCTTCATCTTCTAAACTGGTCTTAGTTATATAGACAGAGCCATGAAGACTAAAATATGGGCAAGGAAACCAGCTTGAATTTTATAGATCTGCCTTAGTTAGATCCTAAAAGTTCAGCGTGATGATTTTCACTTAACTCAGAAATGTAACACAATAGGCAAGCTATTGGATTTTGCATGAGCTAAAGCATATTTTTGCTCTCCTAAGCCATACCTGTGCATATAGTTAATTTTTTTCAGGTGATTACTTCCAGGTGCTTGCCTATAGGAATTTATTGCAATGCAATGAAATCAGAGTAATAAACTAATCAGCAAAAATTAACCCACAGGCATGTTACAGAGACACGTATATTTAAATGACTTCAGTATTATAATTTGTGGATTCTGAATGTTTATGTTCATGATGAAGACAATCTCCTCCTAAGTAATTAGGAAGATCTACATACAACTAGGTATGTTTGGTGTTATCTTAAGCTCATTAGAATATTACACATGCCTATTTTTTAAATGGAACATTTAGATTTTTGACATAACCATAGAGAAATATTTTCAATTTGATTGTCCCATTGTTATAGTTAAGTAAAACACAATACAGCTTTCTTTTTTATTATCTTTTCTCATTGATTATAATTCTATTAACTGTCAGGGGACTTTAAATTGAATATCAAAATTAATTTTGGTGAAGAAAACTAAAACACTTTCTACAAACTTTTTATTGTAGCATTTTTTTTTTCATAAAGAAATTCTGTCTTAAGTGACTGAATTGCCTTCAAATCATGTATAAGAAAGATAAAGTTGCATCCATTTCAAGTCATTAGCTGTGGTACTTAGTATTGTTGCATTTGAAAATGTTGAAATAAAATCAAGACTCCTGGTAAGAGCATACTAAATTAAATATAAATAAATAATAAAACTGAGATGATTCCTGCTATGATAAAGATGGACTCTCCCCAACATGCAGACTGTGAAATTAGAATACTCATATCAGAATAATATCTTGGAATTAAAGTTGATGTGTACTTATAAAAAGTTGTTATCAAACATAAAATTCTGAGGATTCTAAGAAACAACAAAGACTTTACACTACCATTTATGTTAAAATAAATTGTTTTTGTTTTTGTAAGCCTCAAGTAAATAATTATGAAAGTATATGTAAATAAGAAGAAAATAAAATTATATATCTGTGTGTATATACATAGCCATTCAAATACATTCTTTTTGTCAGAGTTATATTTTTATTCAAGTTAACACAAAGTTCTTTTAAAATAGTATTACTGAGCAGCACTCAGGTAAGAAGGCAAGGCAACTTTAGTGGAATGCTTATCTGCATTTTTCCTAGCTCCCTTATTTCTACTTAACTTGCAAGAAGGAATATTAAAAAGATGAGGAATGATTGATGTAATCCAATCCCTCCAGAAAACTTGAGGAGAAAGACAACTAAATGCTTAAAACACAAATGATCCTCAAATTTACTCTTGTATAAAAATACCATGTGAATTAATATATATAATCTCAGGGGGAAAAGAGTAGTGTTTCCTAAATTTCAAAGATGAGGTTAGGTGGTAAAATACAATCAAGTTGGGAAAAATATTTTTATTCCACCAGTGCCTATGAGAAGTACATCACATATCAGAGACCACCTTAAGTGCACATGATAATCCTTATTATAGATTTGGTGGCCATTGTTTTAGGAAAAAAGATTGAGGTTACTATAGAGAAGACATTATTTTGGGTATCATGAGTATCAGTTACTAATGATGCAAGCAAAGGCAATCCAAATCTCAACATAACAATAGACTTTTATTATTATGCTCACTGGAAAGTAGAACAACTGATAAATCTCTACTTCAGAATTTGGGTCTACATGTTCACAAGCATGAATTTGCCATGAGCATTAGTTCTGATAATAAATTGGGGCATCCTTGCTCTGTGTGACTCTCACTCTCTGGAATCAGTACAATATAGGAGGAATGTTATTATCGTGGCAATGTTAACGTGTAAGAAACAAATAGAAACATAAGATGATCTTTAAAGACATAGCTCAGAACTAATACTCTGTCACTTCACCCACAAACAACTGGACAAAGTAAGACAAATGGCCAAGCTTTATAACAAAGAGATAAGGATACACATTCTGTGTCTTATAAAAGGCACTGTGATCACATGAAAAATAACTTAAACACAGGAAAGAATTGGTATAAAAATGCAATCTACTACCTATAATTTGCCAAATACCAACAGACTTTAGTGAAATCAAGCCACTATGAATAAGAGACACAGAAATAAGTTACAAGAAATCTAAATACCAAAGACAGTAGATGTTTGCTGTATGTTTCAGTTGCATAAAGTAGAATTGTTATTTATAAAATGTTTTTAAAAATAATGAATGAAATTACAAATCTAAGTTGGTAAACGGTCTCCAATGAAGAGTCAGACTTGAAAAATCAAACAAATAAATTTCTAGAAGTGTATTATATAGCTGTTGAAAAAGTTGGATGCAGGGACTTCCCTGGTTGTCCAATGGTTGGAACTCTGCACTTCCGCTGCAGAGGACACAGGTTCGATCCCTGGTCAGGGAACCAAGATCCCACAGTCCATGTGACACGGCCAAAAAAAAAAAAAAAGTTGATGTATGGGTGAAAACCCTGAAAAGAGAATTAATGATCTGGAAGAAATATATGAAAAATTCATTCATAAAGCAGCATAAAGTTATGAGAATATCAAAAACAAAAAAGAGAGGTTAAAAATAAAGAAAAAATCAGAAGTTTCATCAAATATCTGACTGGGGGCCCAAAGGGAAAAATGGTGAGAAAATGGTAAGAAAAAGTAAAGAAAAGACAGTTATGGATTTTCCAGAACTGATAAAAAAAAATATGACTCTACTGATACAAGGAAAATATCATATCAAAGGCAGAATCAAATAAATAATCATCGTATATCCCTGTTTTCTGAGTCTTCTGAAACTAAAGCTCATTTGAGACAGAAAATATTTTGAAATCAATCAGAGGGAAAGACATAATTAGAAAAATTATCACTACAGTAACAGAATGTGTGGCAACAACAACAAAAACAACAGCAACAAATGGAAGCCAAAAGGTAGTGGAATAATATTTACACAGAGAGAACATAAAAACAACATTTAACTTATAATTGTGTATCCATAACTTCATTCTCTAAGTCTGTGAGTCTGTTTCTGTTTTGTGAATAAGTTCATTTGTATCATATCTTTTTAGATTCTATGTATAAGTGATATCATATGATATTTCTCTTTCTCTGTCAGACTTACTTCACTCAGTATGACAATCTGTCGTTCCATCCATGTTGCTGTAAATGGCATTATTTCATTCTTTGTATGGCTGAGTAATATTCCATTGTATATATGTATCCATCTTCTTTATCAATTCTTCTGTTGATGGACATTCAGTTTGTTCCATGTCTTGGCTATTGTAAACAGTGCTGCAATGAACATTGGGGTGCATGTATCCTTTTGGGCCATGTTTTGTTTTTGGATATATGTCCAGGAGTGGGATTGCAGGGTCATACAGTAGCTTTATGTTTAGTTGTTTTAAGGAACCTCCATACTGTTCTCCATAGTGCCTGTACCAATTTACATTCCCACCAACAGTGTAGGAGGGTTCCCTTCTCTCCACACCCTCTCCAGCATTTATTGTTTGTGGATATTTTTAACGATAGTCATTTCTTTTTTTAAAAAAAAAATAATAAATAAATTTATTTATTTATTATTTTTGGCTGCGTTGGGGTTTTCTCTAGTTGTGGCGAGTGGAGGCTACTCTTTGTTGAGGTGCGTGTGCTTCTCATTGCAGTGGCTTCTCTTGTCACAGAGCACGGACTCTAGGCACATGGGCTCAGTAGTTGTGGCTTGTGGGCTGCAGAGAGCAGGTTCAGTAGTTGTGGTGCCCAGGCTTAGCTGCTCCACGGCATGTGAGATCTTCCTTGACCAGGGATTGAACCCATGTCCCCTGCATTGGCAGGTGGATTCTAAACCACTGTGCCACCAGGGAAGTCCAATAATAGTCATTTCGACTGGTGTGAGGTGATACCTCATTGTAGGGAAGGGTGGGGGGAAAGGGAGTTAGGGAGTTTGGAATTGACATGTACACACTGCTATATTTAAAATGGATAACCAATAAAGACCTACTGTATAGCACAGGGAACTCTTCTCAATATTATATGGAAACCTGGATGGGAGGGGAGTTTGGGGGAGAATGGATAAGTGTATGGTTGAGTCATTTTGCTATGCACATGAAACTATCACAACATTGTTAATCGGCTATACTTCAATATAAAATAAAACCTTAAAAAAAGAAAAGTTAAAAATGTTTTGTGTATCCAGCAAAACCATCTTTCAAAAATAAATGTATTGATATTTCATTGTGGATAGATAGAAAGATTCAGTTATATAAGATGAATAAGATCTAGAAATCTATTACACAACATTGTAGCTATAGTTAACAATATTGTACTGTCCATTTAAAAATTTGTTAAGGGGATAAAGCTAATGTTAAGTGTTCTCATCACAATAAAAAATAAATGCAATATAAAATATTTATAATACATAAAGCTTACCACTGAAAATTCTGCTCTAAATGGACTGCTAAAGGACATGCATCAAGAAAAAAGAAATATTCCCCAAATGGTATAAGATGCAAAAAGATGAAATTTTAAATGTATTTATTTGGTTGCTTCTTGGTTGTTTTTTTTTATTTTTAAATTGGATTAGGAGTTGAGGATAACTTACTGATGAGTGTAATCTAACTGTTGATGGTAAAAAAAAAAAAAAAGTCAAACACAAAAGATTCCACTAGTGTGTGTGTGTGTGTGTGTGTGTGTGTGTGTGTGTGTTGGGGGGTGGGAGGGATTGGAGTTTAGTCACTTTTGTAAGTTAAATATCTATGGTAGGATACTGTGACTTTCCTGTTATGGCAAATATCATCTGTAACATCTAAACATAATAGAAAAAGCAACTATCTGAAGGTAGTAGAGAATGAAGAGGAGGAGTTTTATTCTATAGGGATTTCACTTTCAGAGCAGGAGATATATAAAAAGGAAGTGCCCCTTTTCATCACTTGTAGGATGGGAGAAGTTGCAGAAATTGCAAAGTGATGGGATTTTTAAAAAAAAGCAATGGCAAGCTTTCTGTCCCTGTCAATCAGAGTACTGATTTAGAGCATTAATGGCCACTGGCAATGGAAGAGCATACAAAAATAGAAAGAGTTAAAGAGGAGATCTCAAGTACTGTCTGACAACATGTTGGCTAATCCCTGAAGTACACATGTGCAAAAAAGACTCAGTAAACCTCAGGTAAAAGTAAACAATCTGAAGCTTGGTCTTCCTTCTCAAGAAACAGTTTGTAGTTCATGTCCAACTAAGTTAATTGCTATTAAAACAAATGAAACATCACTAATTAGAAGAAAATAACAGAATTTGGAGTCTCCACAACATAAAAATTTAAATGTTGGCAATACAATCCAAAATAATTTGGTATTTAAAGAATGAGGTAAGTGGAGTCTTTCCTAAAGAGAAAAGACAGTTAATACGAACAACCTGATGATGATCTAAATAAGAAGTATAATATAAAATAAAAATATTTTTAAAATTTTGCTCTTAAATAGTGAAAAGATAGAAAAATAAAACTACAAAACTAACCAAATGGGAATTCTTGAAATAAAATATATGGAAAAAAATTATTGCATAGACTTAACAATAGCATTGCGATTTAAGGATGGCTAATGAGCATAACGGTATTTCAATAGATGCTATCCAATCTGAGAAATAGAGAAAAAGTATTGAAAAATATAAACAGAATCACAAAAGTGTTAGATATTATGAAAGAGTGAGACAAATGTTATTAGAGTTTTAGAAGAAAAGAAGAAAAAGAATAGGGAAGATAATCATTTATTAAATACTGAAAAATTAACAAATTTGATATAAGGTATAGATTTATATATTTAGATATTCAATAAATACCAAGAAAGATAAACATTTTTAAAAGCTGTGCCAACTCAAAATTTAAGAGTCAAGCTCTTAAAAGTCAAAGGTAAAACATGAGTTTTAAAAGCAGCAACAGAAAAAAGTTGTTTTGACCATTCTAGGTATGTATTTCCTATTACACATTGATTTAACAAAGTTGGAACACCAACACTATCTAATTTTAAGACTTATTATAAAACCTAAGTAACCAAAATACTGTGGTACCACTGTCAAGTTAGACAAATAGTCCAATGGAATAGAACAGAGAATCAAGTAATAGAAAAACACATAATGGAAAACTGATTTTTAACAAGGTGCAAAGCCAATTCAGTGGAGATTGGATAATTTTTTTTTAATAAATGGTTTTGTGACAACTGGATATCCATATGCAAAATAAAATAAACATGGATCCATATGTTCTATCATACATAGATACTGACTCAAATTTTATCATATATCTAAGTGAAAAATTTAAAACTATAAAACTTCTAGAACAAAACATAGAGAAAAACCTTTGTGATTTTGGCTAGGCAAAGATTTCTCTGATATGATAACAAAAGCATAATTTGTAAAAGACCAAATTGATAAAATGCACTTCATAAAAACATAAATAAAATCTTGGCTCCTCGAAAGTCTGTTAAGACAATGAAAAGCAAGTTACAAACTGGGAGAATATGTTTGTAAATTATATATCTGATAACAGACATGGACTTAAAATATATAAACACCTGATTCTACTCAGTAAAAAGAAGTAAATCACCCAAGTACAAAATTGAACAAAGATTTGAATAGACACTTTACTATAGAAGATATATGAATGTGAATATTCACAAGAAAATATGCTAAATATTTTTAGTAATTAGAAGAATGGACATTAATGCACATTAAAAACATAATGAGGTACCCCTTTTGACCTATTAGAATGTCTAAGACTAAAACAAACAAACAAAAAACACTGTATTATTGGCAAGGATTTGGAGGAATTGTAACTCTCATACAAAGCTGGTTAGAATGTAATATATATATAATATACACATACGTATGTCTATATATATTAAGTAATTAATTATTTATTTATACACACACACGCACACGCGCACGTGTGCTGCTATTATAAAACAATAGGAATGAATGTATTGTAGAATATGTATTAACCTATATAAGTTGTAGTAATAAAATTCTGACAGAACAATGTGAATAATTTTTCTAATGTTTAACAGCAATCAAAATAATAATAATGAAAATAATAATAATAGTAATAATAATGTAAGGAATTACATGGTCACTAGAGTGAGTTTCTAGATTGGATTGTTAATCAAAACCTAGAGACAGTAGGTGACCCAGCACAAAGTTTATAGTTATCTTTAGGAAGGGATAGAGTGTCTTTCACAGCAGCAGGATCTCGGAAGCTTTAATTACGCAGTTATAACTTCTGATGTCCCCAAACACATGAGATGCCCTTTGTTGCTCAAGATGCTCTTGTGCAGGATGATGGCAAGAGCTGACACATAAATCAGGAGCACAAGGAAGCTGAAAATTAGAGGTTGCCTCTGCTAAACTTGCCAGTCACTAGCACTTGGAGGGGTGTGTACTGTGCTCCCAGCTCCCATTCTTTAATGTACCTAAAGTCCACAATCGTACAATAAATAATCCCAAAAACAACATCCTAAGGTGTCCAAGTACTCATTAATTAGTGCATAGAAATCCCAGCTAAACTCTCCAAATAGATACATACATACCTTTAGATGATTCCAAAGAAACTTGACTAGGGGTCCTTCAAACAACACTGAAATAGGAAGAAAAAAATCACATTAAAGATGTTAACTATTTAAACAACAACAACAACAGCAAAAAGCAGCAAACAAAAAAGAAACATACTTTAGAATCATAGAAAAAAACACATCTAATCCAGGCTGGTGGTTACCTCTGGAAAGGAGGCAGGAAGGTAAATTGGACAGGAGCATAGAAATTGAGAACCAAAGGATTTTGGCAATGAATGTTCTAGTTCTTCTTGTGTAGGTGGTCGGTTCATGAGTGTAAGTTATACTATAAAAATAAATACAAAATTAATATATAAATAAAAAACAAAATAAATATATAAAATAGAAAAATAAAGGAGTGAGAGTCAGACATAAATTAATACTTAAAATTGATGGAAACTTTTGTGCTTGAAATTTTTAATGAAGGAGAGTATTTTGACTTTTTTATAAAGTAAATATTTCATAAAAGGACTAGAGACACTGTTCTTGCTAAATATTGCTTTGCAGAGAAAGGGAAAAAGAGAAAGACTTATTTTATTACATCAGCAACATTCTAGCTACTTGAAAGTTTTGTTTTCCTTATTTTTTCTCCCTAATTACCCAATTATCTAGAATTCCTAAGAGTTAAGAAGTCTAATTAAAGCAAATGTAAATGATTTTAATCCCTCAGTCTAACTTTTAAATAATTTACTATTATAAACTACTAATAGTATTTAATGAGTAATTTATGTTAGGCACCATACTTTGCTTGGGTTATGCTATTTTATCTTCATAATATGTGAGTTGGCAATTTAAATATTCATTTTACACACGAAGAAATTAAGGTTAAATTAGGTAACATAAGAAACCAAGTTACGTAAAAACCTTGAAGTTATCAGGAATTTATCCCATTCAGTTTGACTGCAAAATTCATATTATCATTGCTCTGACAGAAACTATCTCAACTCTTAATTCTGGCAAGCATCAACATCTTTCTTAGGAGGTAGTGGAGACATAAATAAGAAATTTAGCTATGATCTCTGATTCTATTCATGACTGAACCTGGATGTATAGCTTCCATACAGATAGCTATTGAAAAAAACTCAACTTTTTAACATAGCGTGACTCAGAAGCGCTAGCTCATGAGGGCAGCTCTGGTCACGTGGGCCTTTCACATTTCATGTTTAGGTGCCATGTCTACCAGGACCTAATAGCATGCTAGCTGCTAAATTTAGAAAGATGTATATTTTTCTGCTATATGTAGCATGGCTTTCCTCTATACCTCTAGGGGTCTACCTCCTGATTCTTCTGTTGGACCTGATTAAAACTCTGCACAGCCTGTTTTGCTATCATAGATATCTCTAGTGATATGTGGTCTGCAGGCTCACATGTCTCCATTGGCAGGGCTATACCTGATGCAGAGTTCTTTCCTATTTTTGATTCCACTCAACTCTGATAGACTTTTATACCATTCAGTAAATAGGACTTAGCAATATTATTGTTATGAATTGGTCAAATTAATACTTATTAAGTGAAGCACATGGTGCCAGATGGTGAGCCATGGTTCAACAACGGACCACAAGAGGAACAGAAATAGAGAAGTTTATTACTCACAGATCCTGGAGGAAGTACATGGCATGCCTCAAGGGACTACACAAGGAAGGTCAAAACAGAGTTCAGTCATGGACAGGAACTGGGGCACACACCTTTATTAGAGTCTGTGTGTGGAGCACTTTAGGGTTCTCAGACCAAGGCTGGATTGGTCAATTCAAACCAAAAGAGTGGGGTTTTGCTAAGCCACATGTGGGCTATATCTAAGGGGAAAAGAAAGGGAAGGAACTGGGAGACAGGGGAGACTTTTGATCAAGGGTTGTTGAGGGAGTCATATCAGGAACTCACATTTGCTTGTGACTGCAGGCTGCTCTCTAGGGCACTGAGCTTGCATGAGGGGACTGGTGTCAGTGTAAAATCAATGTAGTCTGCTTGGCCAAACAAAATGTTGCTGAGGCAGAAATACCAAGGAATAGCTTAGCTAAACTCTTGACAGTTATCAAATATGGATATGCTACTTCTGGAACCTAAAGGGGCTTACCAGTCAATGTGCTTCCTTTTTTAGTAATGAAAATTGCAAAAGGCAATAATTTGCCCTTTACCTTAGACTGTCCAACATGCTCTAGACTGATTCCCTAAAAATGTGATGATCCTCTGAAACTCTGGAAAATGTCTTACTAAGGTCTTCAAAATACTTGCCAATCCTTGCTCGTTCAGTATGATTAACATTATGCTATCAATATAGTTGGATGATGTGATATTCTGTGGATTGTCCAGATGGTCCACATTCTTTAGAGTTATAACAGAGGGCATGAAAGTGGACAAAGCCCTAGTACAAAACCCTAAATGTATACTGTTACCCATCCTACATCAATGCAAATTAGAAATGATACTAAAAAGTTATATATATATAATAGTACCTGGATTCATGTTAATATACTCTAGTAAGATATCACAATCTGTGTTGTAAGGTTTTTGTAAGATATCACATCTGTTTCAGTTGGGTAAGAAGTCACAGGAGTTTCAATTGAGGCTACTACTCAGTTGAGTTTGCAGTAATCTGCTGTCAATATCTAGGATCCACTAGGTTTTTGCAAGGGTCAGTCTGGTAAATTACTTGGGTTACGATGGGGACCACCACCCTGGAATTCTTTAGTGTTTTAAATAATCTCTGCCATTCACTAATCCCTGCCATTCTTTGTATAGTGCATTGTTTTTGATGCATTATCTTGGGTGGGGATGGGGATGAGGAAAGTGTTCAACGTCCTCTATTTGGCCTTCTCTGTTGATTGTTTTCTTTTCTTACAAGATTAGGAACAAACGTGTGTGTTCTGCCAACTACTAAGTATATCCATTCTAATTGTGTTTTCTGGGAAAGGGAAGTGATCACTGTGTAGATTTGTGTTTTATAAACTGAATCTTGACTAGAACGCTATGTGCTCCCAGAGCAGCCAATGGGACACTTTACACCCCTGAGTCTTGATGTCAATTTTAACCATGTGTAAAATTATCCTAAAATATCTGTGTATTATCCCTTTCCCAATGTATGACTATTGGAATAAATGTCTGTAGTGTCCTTCGAGGAAGCATATAAATCTGCTGTGGTGCTATAAGGTCTTTCATCATGGAGAATGGGCATCCTTTTCAAAGAATATCAAGTCTGAAAATTTTCTTATGTCCCAAAACTAGGCCAAGGATTGTGAACTATTGAATTGAGGATGTTGCCCACAGCCTTCTGATACTCTATCCTTGATTAGTTAAATAAATAAAGCAATGGACTTGTTGACTATCCATCAATATTGTTCCTAAAAATTATGAGATATGTTAATTATCTACAAAGCTCTCAGAGTTAGGGCACCTTGGCTGACACTCTGACTTTGAAATTCAGTACCTTGATTCTAATGGTTAAGTGCTCCAGCTTGATCTTTATTATGTTGGGAACCTATTATCTCCATTGAATAAGGGAAGCCTTGTTCTATAATACCTCTCTTATCACATTCAAAAATGGTTCTTCAGGTCCTTGCACAGTGTATACAGTCAGATAGTAAGTGTTTTGGGTTGAATTATGTCCCCCCAAAGCGCATATGTTGAATTCTTCACCTCACCTACCTCAGAATGTGACCTTATTTAAAATGGGTTGTTGCACAAATAATTAGTTACACTAAAATAAGGTCATATTGGAGAAGGGTGGCCCTCTAATCCAATATAACTGGTATTCTTATAAAAAAGAGAAATTTGGAAATAGGCATGCGTACAACAGGAATTACATATGAAGAAGAAGGCAGAAATTGGAGTCGTGCTTCTACAAACTAAGGAATGGCAAAAATTTCTAGCAGACTGCCAGAAGCTAGGTGAACAACACTGAACAATTTTTTTTCTCATAGACTTCGAAGAAACCAATCTTAAATTTCAGTGTCCCATTCCTCCCCAATCAGTGTAGCACATTTACTGAGGTTGATCATTTAATTTTCTCTGGAGCCTTTCTTCAAAAAAATTAAATCTCAATCCTGATCATCAGCATGAACAGCCTTCTTCCTGATGGAGATGAATGATTCTTTATATGATACCAAGGAAATCCTCTGTTTTTTTATATTTTACTTAAAATAGGTGTTAAATCTCCCTCAGCCTTATATTTTCCTTTGCCAATGATTTAATAACCTTCAGCAATAGTCATCCAATTTCACAGCCATTATTTCTTCCCATAAACCTCTCAAATGCCTGAGATATTGTACCTTCCACCGCATTTCCTTTCATCAGTATCCTGTCTCAGTTCACTCCCAGCTAAAGTATAGCAATTGTACCACTATAGCTTGCCATAGGCTATCAGGATTCGACCTTCCATCAGTGGTGAGGACCTACTCCATTGCCAAGTAGGAAACATACAATGAAGTTCCTGAATCTCATTTTTAAAACCTGCATCATAGGGCTACCTTTTGTTCCAACTGTATTAGTTTCATTCCCTGGGTAGCACACTCTGAAATACATAGATTTGTATGCAGGAAATATATTAGAAAGTGCTTTGGGGAATAAGATCTGTAAAGATGTCAGAGTAGTAGGATTTGGCAGACAGAAAAGTTGAACTGCCATAAAGTGAATTAAAAACTTGGGTAAGGCACCTCACTTTGGCAGAGGCCAATTCTAGGAAGGCTGAGTTGTGAGCAGCCAACACTCTAAGAAGCTAGAGAAGAGTGCCTCCATTTGATTTGAGTGGTATAGCACTACTAACACTTCAGATGTTTATATCTGCTCTAGAGTTTATTACACATGGATTTTACATGAATTTTTGCTTTGTTTTGATTTCATTTTTCTTGTCACTTTTAGGTTTTTTTTTTCTAATAGAATATGTTTGGTTATAAAACATTACTAATATTAGAAGTCTCCTTGACCTTTTTAAAAAATATATAAACCTTTTACCATCTAAAGTTAACAATGTCTCACCTTCTATAAATCTTGTCATTCTCAAAATACTAGGCAATGCATGTGAATTTATTTGGATATTTATGTATAAAACAATTACTTCAAACTGTTTGAATTATAAATTAGATGATTTTGAATATAAAACTTAGAAAATGTTATGGAGTAATTACTCCTTAATGATGGAGTGACTTGTATAGGAAACTAATCCATCAAAGTAGTAAAATGCAACAAAGCACTTTGTTCCATTAAGTGTCACATAGAAGTGCTTCTCAAACTTTTCAACAGAAGTAAAGAAAAAGAGGAGGTTTGCACATCTATGGGAGATTTAGATCTGTCCCCAAATAGCCATTATCAAGATAGCTTCATCTTTCTTCATAGCATCTGATGGTACAATATATAGTTTTTTGTAATTAAAAAAAAATTTTTGTAGCTCATAACATTGGAATATAAGTTCTAAGAGGGAGCAGTGGTATGTGTCTATTTTGTTTATAATTTGTATTCTTAGCACCTGAAACAGTAACTGATATAAACTACTTGTTAACTAATGAAGTAAAACCCATTCTACAATAAGACAAATCATATTAAATGTAGTTTTCTGTGCACACATTTTTGAAGCACAGACAGAAAGAAATTAATTGCTGACGTTGGAGGAAAGAGAAAATGCTGCAGGATATGTGTGATCCAGGAACTGTTAGAATTCTTTCTGGTAGTATTCTTTCTTCCCGAGGCCTCCCTTAGTGCTGGCTAAGTGCCAGAGAGTTGTGCACATGTCTCCTTGTTAGTTACCAACAATGGGAAACTCCTACCTGCTCTGGCTTTAAGAAACAGTTGATGCAATGGCTCTGGCCTCTGCCCACCCTGATTATCATATCTGCCTTCATGCCTCAGAAGAGGACCAAAGATTACCTCACAGTGACGCTCAAGTCCGACTGGCCTGGGCAAGAACACATTGGTGCAGAGGCAGGTGTACTGGCCCTTTCTGTGATGCACACCTGCTAACTATTGAAGATACCTACCACCAAGTGCTGAGATGCAACCACAGCCTGGACACCCTGCATATCACTGACACCACTGGGTGCCCTGCAGCACCTTGCCGTTGCCAGGGGCCACATCTTCATCCTGATTTACTCATCCTGGTTTACTCATTACTCAACAAATATGTGAACCAAGAAGCAAACCCTGGAGGAGCTGGAGCCTGCCTATAAGCTGATGTGTGAGATCAAAGGCAATAACCTGCATAAGTACCCTATCATGCTGGTGAGCAAAATGTGCCATGAGAACCACAGGTGGTGCTGTTTGTGCAATGGAATAAAATTGCACCTTCATGAAGGCATTTGCCAAAACTGATACCAGTTTGCAGGAGCTGTTCCATATGCTTTTGAACCACAAGAAGAAGCTTGCCACCTGCCTCCAGTCTTCCCAGATGAAATTCCAGATGCCTAAGACCAATAAGAATCTGCGTAGTAAGTGCATTATCATGTGAGCTGGGTTGTTTGTTTTTTTAGATATCAAGTTACATGAGCTGTTTATATGTTTTGGATATTAATCCCTTATTGGTCATATCATTTGCAAATATTTTCTCCCATTCAGTAGGTTGTCTTTTCATTTTGTCAATGGTTTCCTCCACTATGCAAATGCTTTTAAGTTTAATTAGATCTCACTTGTTTATTTTTGTTTTTTTTTTTCTCTTGTCTTAGGAAACAGAGCCAAAAAATATATTGCTACAGTTTATGTCAAAAAGTGCTCTATGCTCTCTTCTGAGTTTTAGGTTTCATGTCTTTAAAATAATTTTTAAAATATTATTTAGTCTTTAAAACATTCTTCACCTTACCATTTTTGATAAAAATTAATATTGTACTTTTTGCTTTTTATGTGCCATATATTTAATTTCTCAATTATTTCATTATTTTATAGGAGAACATTTATTCTATTGATATAGAAATGCCATAAAGATATTATAGCTGTTATTTCTTTTACATCTTATATATAAACATATTTTTAAGGCTTAATTTATCTTTTAGTATTTTACTATTACATTATATTTTTAGTACCTACATTTTTTATATTAAATACATTTAAGAAAATGATGTATATCAGCAATCACATAATACAAACAGCTCGATCTTTTAGGTTGCTTGTCACAATCATATAATCATTATGGCATAAAACATTCCTGCCCTAAGACCACAGTGCTTTGTTTTGCCAGGTTTAGAACCAACTGATAAGCAAATATCTTTTATAAAGAAAGGTTCTATCCTCTTTTGACTAAGGCTCATTTTGAAGCTAATATGTATATCTTCTTGTCTTGGCAACAGAATACAGGTGATATATCACTTGCCACGAAAAGTCTTTCAGTCCATTCTTAGATCCTCAGTTTCAGCTGGATGATGACTACCATCCTTTATGAGGTGCCAAATTTGGACTTTCAACAAATATGTAAATATTATGAGAGAACAAAAACAATAACATATGTCCTTAATTAATTTTTAAAACTCAATGGGGACATATTAAAAACACATCAGCAAATCATGTTTGTATGATCTAGAGCTCATCATTAGTTGTAAATTAGCAAGACAACAATTCACTACCATACCTGACATCAAATTTCATGTAAAGCAAGTGATACTTCTAGAGCTCATTAAATATGTTATCATGAAATGGATTTATTTAGTCCAACAGTTTCTATGCTTTCCACCATAAACACTACACTTTCTGAAAGAGTCTTTTGTAGATGTCATTCAGATATATCTTTAAAATCACATGGCAAGCATTTTGAGCTCCCACACACCTCTGTGTATTCAATCAATCCTGATGTGTAGAGGCTCCCCATAGGACTCAGACTAATTGAGAGACACTATCCTAAATGATCAACTGATTTTTACAAATACAGATACAAAAATCATAACTATTGCCTTTAAAATATAGTTTTTCTTACATAAATGTTAGCATAGATTGGTGATATACTGCTTTCATGTTAAATAATAGGAATGGCTTTGGTTTCATAGATTTTCCTAATCCCTCTTTCAGAATTGCCGATGATACTATTAAATAGTGGCTGTTAGGATGGTACAATGTTGCAGTATACAGTCAAAGCATACTGGCCACTGATTCATTACTCTTCTGCTTCATAAACTTCCCTGTAAGTAAAGAAGATACATATCTTCAATAAACCCAATGGAGGAAATGAAATGTTTCTCTTTCATCTCTGGGCTTTATGAAATATCTAATGCACTAAAAAGCAAGAAGAATTATCTAATGTTTAGCTCTTTTGGTCAGGTTTTCACTGGCTTACAGTGAATATTATGTATGTATGTATTTCACTGTCCTTTACTCACTGTACTTCAATATTACACACACTCTAACTGAACATAACTTCTATTTTCTTTATGAATTATCAAGAAAAAATTCCTAAAATAAAGAAATTGTACTTGCTAGCCACTCTTAAATCACAGGCTTCAAGGATATTATCTGATTATCAAGTCTTACTGATGTCTAAAAATTCTATTCAAGAAACAACCTATGTGGACTTCCCCGGTGGCGCAGTGGTTGAGAGTCTGCCTGCCGATGCAGGGGACACGGGTTCGTGCCCCAGTCCGGGAAGATCCCACATGCTGTGGAGCGGCTAGGCCCGTGAGCCATGGCTGCTGAGCCTGCGCGTCTGGAGCCTGTGCTCTGCAACGGGAGAGGCCACAACAGTAAGAGGCCCGTGTACCACAAAAAAAGAAAAAATAAATGACATATGCAATTTTAGAATCTTAAAATATAAGTATAGATTTTTGGAACTGTATAAGGATATTATATTCTCCTAAAATGTATTAAATATGCAAAAATATTAAAATCTAAATGTATAGTGTAGTATATGAGCATAGATGGGTCTTTTCAGGATAAGTAAATGGGAGATAAGTACCATAATAAAAATACCTGTTTCTTATGTAATTTATTTTGAGTTCATTTGTATGAATTAATTTACAGTTAAACTAATACCTTAACTTGGTTTCTACAAAATATCTTGCTGGAGTTTTGATTAATGTTGTATTGAATTTGTAAATCTGTTTGGAGATAATTGACATTTTAAAAATTCTAAGTTCCATTAATTTATATCTTCTTGACTACTCTCATCAGTTTTCTTTTTTTACTTTTTAGCATACAGAACTTGCATATGTTTGTTAGCTTTATACCTAGCTTTTAAATGAGGTTTTGTGCTTAATAAATGATACATTCTTCTTTTTTTTTTTTTTTTTTTTTTTCCGATATGCAGGCCTCTCACTGTTGTGGTCTCTCCTGTTGTGGAACACAGGCTCCAGATGCGCAGGCTCAGTGGCCATGGCTCATGGGCCCAGCCGCTTCGCGGCATGTGAGATCTTCCCGGACCGGGGCACGAACCCGTGCCCCTTGCATCGGCAAGCGGACTGTCAACAACTGCACCACCAGGGAAGCCCCAATGATACATGTTTTCAATTTTAATTCCCAATTATTCATTATTAGTATTGAGAAATGAAATCACCTTTTATGTATTGACATATTCTCTGACATTGCTAAATTCACATACTAATTTAAAAAAATTGTATATTCGTTGGAAAATTTAAATGTAGTTTTTTCTTCCATTGCAGCTCTTTTTTGTTGTTGTTCTTTTTAACTGTCTACATCTTTTTTTCTTTGTTTACCTTATTGTATTCATGAGGATATAAAGCTATTGATTTGGAGGACTAACAATGGACATTCTGGCTTTGTTCCTAATTTAGGGACAAATAATTAGTCTTTCATCATACATACATAATGTTATCTGTAGAGATTGTTTGTAAATACCTCATTTTATTAAAGTTTCATTTAATTCTGAATTTGCTGCACCTTTTTAAATGACTGTGAATGCTGAATCTCGCAAGGGCTTTTTCTGCATCTATTCCTTTTTACATGTGTCTCCCAAATTTTGATGTTTTTTTTCGTTGTCATTCAATTGAAAATACTTTTACATTTCATTTGTAACTTTGTATTTGACCCAAAGGTCATTTGAAAGTATAATTAATTTCCAAATATTTGTGATTATCAAAGTTATCTTTTTAGTATTGTTTTCTAGCTTAATTCCATGTAGACAAAGATAATTCTCTGCATAATTTAAAGTCTTTTAAATTTGTTGAGATGTGTTTCTCACATTGAATATGATCTACCTGGGTGAATCATACACACTTAAAAAAAATGTGTATTCTGCTGTCGTTGGGTAGGTTTTTCTGTAAATGTAAATTCAGTCTACTGATAAGCCTGTCTAAGGCATGTTTTATTTTTGTCCCCACCTTGTTGGTTTGTTTTCTAGCATTTCTATTTGAGTTTTATAGTTTCTATTTCTTGGTTTAAATTCATCATCTGTTAATGCATGTCATCTACCTTTTCCACTAGAGCATTTAATATATTAATCATAGTCATGTAAAATTTATTTATGGTAATGTCAACATCAGAGACATCTATGAGCCTGGGTCAGGGTCTGAGCTTGTTTATTGCTTTGACTCTTAATAATAGGTTGTTATGCTCATACCACAGAAGTAGTCACTTTCCACACTCTTGTTTCTCCCCAGTGTTGTAATGCTTTTGCTGTTACTTGACATTTTCTAAACCAAAGATTAGGGTTAAAGGTGATTCTCTATATACTGGGTTCAAACTTGTGCTCAGGTCTCAGGAGAGGGCCATTCTCAGTGGTCCTATCTCTTTTTTCTACTGGCAGCTAACATCTAATTTTATAGCTTTGGTAGTTATTATAAGAGGAAGTATTTCCTGTTCCTCCCTCAGTGGTAGGAGACTTTTAATGCTATTAACATAGGATCTCTGGTCCAGTATTCTCTCTTATCTCACTTCTATGAGTAGAGGTTTGTTTTCCAGGAACTTTTCCAGCTACAGTTTGTCTTCATCCTGGCCCTGACAGTGACAATATTTCTTGCCCTTCTCCAGTGGCATAAAGCATTTGATTCATAATGGATAAGGGTTTGTGTGGGGCTCTGTGTATTTCCTGTAGTAAAAATTGATTCTGTGCTTTGTGACCACCTAGAGAGGTGGGATAGGGAGGGTGGGAGGGAGACCCAAGAGGGAGGAGATATGGGGATATATGTATATGTATAGCTGATTCACTTTGTTATAAAGTAGAAACTAACACACCATTGTAAAGCAATTATACTCCAATAAAGATGTTAAAAAAAAATGTTGATTCCTTTCTTTAGGATTGCACTATCTTGTGAAACCTCCCCAATCTACACACTGTTCTTCAGTTCTTTTGTGCATCACATGGAAGTTCATACAGAAGATGGATGACTGTATCTCTGGTTCCAAGTCCTTCCATACACTTATTCTAGACTATAATTGGCCTATAGCAATTTATAAAAATTTTAACTGGATTATTTTGACCCATTTTTATGGTACCCAGTACCTCTTTCCTTTATGTTTTGCTATATGTGAATAATTGCTTGTGTCCTGTCTCTTATAGAAGGTCTTGTCATTCCTTAGATTTCAGTCTACTTAATTGCCCTGCAACTCTGATGGATTCAAGAAAAAATATGATTTACTTTATTCATATTTTTATTTTATTATGGTGGTAGCATCACCTTTTCAAGTTTTATAAAACCTAAACAGAAGTGGAATAAGCTCTGACTTATTGTAAGCTTTCTCTTTGTCTTTAAATTTCAATGTTACTGTGATGTGCCTATGATTAATTTTCTTTGTATTTATTTTGCTTAGAGATGGTTGATATTCCTGTATTTGTGGCTTTATGTCTTTCATCATTTTTTGAAAATTTGCAGTTTTTATGTCTTTAAATTTTACTTCCATATATTCTCATATTTTGTTTGTTTGTCTTCTGTGTGCTAATTAAATATAAGTTAGACCATGTCCTACATGTCCCTTCCATGCTTCTATTTGTACCTTTTCCTTTTTCTTTTTGCTTCTGTTTGAATACAGCATATTCATTTGTCTTCCTTTTTGCTTTGTACAGTATACTATTAATACTACTTGAATGCTAATTTCAGTGTTTTTTTTTTATCAGTGCTGGGATATTCCTGTGATATTCTTCATCTTTTTCTCTTTTTTATTTTCTCAAAATATTAATCATAATTATATATTGTCAATATCTGTTAACTCTATATTTTGGATCACTTAAAAGTGTTTTTTAGTTTTCTTACATATGGTTCTGTTTTCCTGCATTCTTTAAAGTATAAAATAAGAGTAGGAATTGGTAAATTGCATTATTTTTCAGCATATATAAATGGCTTTTAGTTCCTCCCACTAGAGGTAGACCATATTTCTCTGACACTGAAATTGGAATTAATCATGTTAATAATTTGGCTGAGAAAAGTTAGTGGATATGGCACAAGTACAAGTTTAAAGTCATTTTGCGTGTAATTCACCGTCTTTTGCTTCTACCATTATTATGAATGCACCCTAAAAGGGCCACTAGCCACAAAAGAATGTGGATCAGACTTTATCCCAACAATGATTAGGAGTCAGGCCCAGCTGAACCAAGTCTATAGAAGACAAAAGTATAGACATTGGAACCTATGAATATAAGAATAAGTGATTATTTCAAGCAATAAATTTCAGTGTGCTTTATTACACAATCTTGTGATAACAATAGCTGACTATTGCAGCAAGCATATGTGAGAAAAAAAAAATAGTAACTCCAAACTGTTAACGTTCTCTACAGAGTATTTATCTTTCTTTTGGAAGGCTGATAGAGAATGGGTATATTACCTCAATCCAGCACTTTTAAAGTATAATTCTTCACAATCTTACCTGAAAGCTATATATTTTTCTTAAGGCTCATTATCCCTAGCTAATTGTTGTCTTCTTGCCAAGAAAAAGCAAAATAAAAACAAACAAACAACAAACAAAAAACAAGATATCTCTCCCTATCCTTCTCTCTCTCTTCTTAATTTACAACTGTTTTTTTATTCTGGATTTCTTTTAGCACTACCCCTCACCCCCCAAACACACACACACAAACAGACACAGCCTTGGAGATGACAAATGCCTCAGGAAAATTGTGTTCTGAGTGATGGATCTGTTGGCCTGCAGCTCTCTTTCCTCTAGGATCTTAGTCCTCCAATCCCTGGCTATCTTGATAGTTCTAAATTTCAATTTATGTCTCCCCAGGCCTTTGTAACTACCTTAAATTTAGATTGTTTTTTTAAATTTAGACAGTGTGGTCGACACCAATAATCAGCAAACTCAAAAAAGAAAAAATCAGCAGAAAAATGTAAGGTTCATCTCATTTAATTTTCTTTATATTTTGATCTCTTAAATTCTCTCTGAATTTGTTACCCTCCAATACCTGAAAGAGGGTTCTTCTTTCTCTTGTGGCAAAAATAATAATAATAACAATAATAAATCTAGCTCTTTAGGTGTTCTGAGTAGAAGTATTAGTTTGATATGAGCTACCTTATTATATATGAAAACAGTAATTTTTTTTTTTTTTTTTTTTTTTTAGGTAATCTTTACTCCCTTCCTGTGGCTAATAGCTTTTGTCACTTTTTCTAAACATACTGTCTTTTCACTACAGTGCATCAAGCTGAGAATTTATTTTTATTTATCTTGCTTGGAAATCAGCATGTGCTTGTTACTGAAGAACACATGTCTTTCTTCAGTTCTGGAAACTTAGTAATTATCATTTCCCGTATTTCTTATCTGTCATGTTATGTATTTTGTTCCATTAGAACTATATTTGTACCAATTGTATAGTTTATCAACTATTGAATACAGCATATTATAGCAGCAACATATTATAACAGCAACAATACTATTGTATTGTTTATGCTTCTTAATTTCTTTTATCATCCATGATGCTTATATAAATCACTGTTGCCAATGTTGGGGGTAAGAACCCTTGAGACAGTTTTATGCTTCTATTTGGATAAGCTAGCTAGAGTGATATAGTGGCTAATATATTAAAGTATGTAATGTATTTATATGTGTGTGAATGTGCCTTATAATATTTAGTAGGACAATAAAACACTTGTAACAAAAGAATGCAGTTGATAGAAGGGCTTGCCATGTTTGGATACCACAAAAACGACAAAGGCGGTATCTACATAAAGACAACAGAAAAGTTTGGCAAGGAACACAAAACCACAGATGGTTGTAGGTGGCAGTCTCCTAGCAGCAGAAACAGATTTTCTTGAGAAAACATTTCATCAAAACTTTACTTTGAACCAGTCTGTTCTGTCATATTGAGGACAATATTCAGGAAAAAAAAAAATCTTTGCTAGCATACAGCAAACAGAAGTTGGAAACTGTTTATGTGATGGTTATACTCTAAAGAGGAAGAGAAGATAAATGCAGGGTCCTAATCTTATTTTCATCACACAGTCTTGAATATGGCCAGACCTAAGCAAAGTAGTACACTAGGTAATTTCACAGACCACAGCTTTTCTGCCCATGTCCTACCATCTCTTTAGTTGTTCTCTCTTATTCTAAGCCCCCAGAAGAATTCAGTGTCTTCAAACCTCTATGAAGGATCTATAGCTTTCAAAGAAATTTACACTGACAAGATTTTGTGTTTACTTTTGAAATAAGATAAACTCTAATACTAACTGACTGATTTACCTTGGAAAATCAGAAATAATCCAAAGGAAATTGTTTTTTCTCTTAGAAATACTATACTGTTGACATTTTTTGTATTATAATAATGCTTCTTTTAACTGCAGACATATTTATGATGTATTCTTTAGCCATTATAGGAAATTGTGCATAACATTACCTACAGTTGGTAAATAAGGGGATAGTGTCTGTTAAATGTGGCTTTAATTATCAGACAAAATTCCTAGCACTTTCAGCCTTACCTACTTTGGGAGTACACTATATTTTATTTGATAGAAGTAAAAAACCCAGTGTACTGTAGTAGTTATCATTACAGGCCCTTTCCGAGGTGAACTCTCTAAACCTCAACTTACTCATCTGTAAAATAAACATTAATTTTCCATCTCATGAACATTTTTATAAGCAAAAATTTGAAAATTTATATAAAATACTTAACACCAGACTCTAATTAAGTACTCAGAAAATATTAGTTATTATAGCTAATATTTTTAGTTATAAACTAATGTTTTTAAAGTAATGAATAATAATATTTTAAAATTGTTATATGTACCACCCACCAGCAACTGGAAACAGCTCTGGGACCCCTAGAGAACCAGCCCTGACCATCAGCAGGCCAACACTAGCTCTGGGAGTCCTTGGGGCTCTCAGCCAGCTTCCCCAGGATCTGGCCCCACCTACCAGCAGGAAAACACCAACTTTGTGATACTGGGAACCACAGCCAGCCACATCAGAACTGACCCCATGCACCAGTGGGCTGACATGAGCCCTGGAACTCCTAGGGCCCTGTAGCCAGACCAGCTGTACCCCAGCTGCTCCCACCAGCAGGACAACACCAGCTATGAGACACCTTGAACCCCCTTAGCCAGCTGCCATGGGATCCAGTCCTGCCCACCAGTGGGTCAGCATCACCTTGGGGATGGCCCAGATGCTACAACCAGCCATGTCAGGAATGAGCCTACACATAGCAGGCCAAAACTAGATCCAAGACCCCTAGCCCCACAATCATTCACCCCAGAACCTGACTCCATCCACCATTGGGCTAGCATTAGTCCCAGGACACCCTGGGACTCCTTAGCCACCTGTCTCATGACCCCGCCCCACCCACCAGTGGCCAGCAGCCTCTGCACAAGAGCCTAACAATCAGCCTGAATAGGGTCTAGCCACATCTACCAAGCCACTCAAAGTCAGCCCACCTCAATGGAAGAATGCACACAGCCTACATAGGGGCATCCCTAGAGCATGTAGCTCCAGTGACCAGAGGGGAGTGGACAGCTCGAATGCACAGGACATCTCCTAAAAAAGGTCACTTCTCCAAGGTTGGGAAACATAACCAACCTACCAAATACATAGAAATAAAAACAGCAAATTAGGCAAAGTGAGGCAACAAAGAAATACGTTTCAAATGAAGAAACAAGATAAAACTCCAAAGAAACACTAAGTGAAGTGGACATAAGCAACCTACCTAAGAAAGGATTCAAGGTACTCATCCTAAATATGCTCAAAATTCATGGAAGGAGAGTCGATGAATAGAGTGAGAAGTTAAAAGTTTTTAACAAAGAATTTAAAAATATAAAGATGAATCAAACAGAGATGAAGAATACAATCACTGAAATTTAAAAAATACACTAGAAGGAATCAACAGTAGACTAGATGATACAGAGGAACAGATCAGCAAGATGGAAAACAGAGTAGTGGAAATCACTGAAACTGAAAAAAAAAAAAAAAAAAGAAGAAGAAGAGAAATGAGGAAAGGTTAAGAGACCTTTAAAACAACTTCAAGTGTACTAATATTTGCAGTTTAGGGTCCCAGAAAGAAAAGAGAAACAGAAAAGGGCAAAGAACATATTTAAAGACATAATAGCTGAAAACTTCCCTAATGTGGGAAAGGAAACAGACATATGGTTCAAGAAACAGAGTGTCCCAAACTGGATCAACCTAAAGAGAAGCACACCAAGACACATTGTAATTAAAATGGCAAAAATTAAAGATAAAGAGAGAATATTAAAAGCAGCAAGGAAAAAGAAACATGTTATATACAAAGGAACTCCCATAAGTCTATCAGCTGACTTTTCAGAAGAAACCCTGAAGGGAGTAGCAGGCCAGAAGGGAGTAGCACAATATATCTAAAGTGATGAAAAGGAAACACCTACAAACAAGAATACTCTACCCAGCATTGCTCTTGTTCAGATTCGATGGAGAGATCAAAAGCTTTACAGACAAGCCAAATCTACAAGAGTTCAGCACCACCGAACCAGCTTTATAAGAAACATTAGAGGAACTTCTCTAAGCAAAAAAGAAAAGGCCACAACTAGAAAATGAAGATTATAAAAGGAAAAAGCTCATCAATAAAGGCAAACATATAGTGAAGGCAGCAAATCATCCATGCACAAAGCTAGTAGGAATGTTAAAAGACAAAACTATGCTACTGGCACAAAAACAGAAACATAGATCAATGGAATGGAATATAGAGCTCAGAAATGAACACACACTTACATGACTATTAATCTATGACAGAAGAAGCCAAAATATACAATGGGGAAAAGGCAGCCCTAAAAGACAGCCAATATATGATGCTGGGAAAACTGGACAGCTACATGCAAAAGAATCAAACTGGACTACTCTTTCACATCATACACAAAAATAAGTTGAAAATGGATTAAAGACTTAAATGTAAAACCTGGAATTATAAGACTTCTAGAAGAAGGGAGTAAGCTCTTTGACATTGGTTTTAGTAACATATTTTTTGGATATGTCTTCTCAGGCAAGGGAAACAAAAGCAAAAAATGGGGCTACATCAAACTAAAATGTTTTTGCACAGTGAAGGAAACTATCTACAAACTAAAAGACCACCTACTGAATGGGAGAAGATATTTGCAAAGGATATTTCTGATGGTTGGTTGATAGTCAAAATATACAAAGAACTCATGCAACTCAGCATCAAAAAAACAACCAAATTAAAAAAAGGACAGAGAATCTGAACAGATATTTTTCCAAAGACGATATTCAGATTACCAACAGACACATGAAATGATGTTCAACATCACTAATCATCAGGGAAATGCAAACAAAACCACAATGAAATATCATCTCACACCTGTCACAATGGCTATTATCAAAAAGACAACAAACAACAAGTGTGAGGAGGATGTAGCGAAAAGGGAACCCTCGTGCAGTGTTGACAGGAATGTACATTGGTACAGGCACTATGGAAAACAGTAGGAATCTTCCTCAAAAAATTAGAGGTTGAACTATCATATGATCCAACAATTTCATTCCTGGGCATTTATACAAAGAAAACAAAAACGCTAAATAAAAAAGATATATGCACCCATATGTTCTTTGTGGCATCATTTACAATAGCCAAAATATGGAAGCAATCTAAATGGCCATCAATAGATGAATGCATAAGGAAGATGTGGTATATATATATATATGCAATGAATATTAACCAGCCATAAAAAGAATGAAATCTTGCCACTTGCAGCAAAATGATGTACCTGGAGGGTATCATGCTAAATGAAATTAGTCAGAGAAAAACAAGTACCATATGACTTCACTTATATGTGGAATCTAAAAAAACATAAGAAATTAACAAACATAATAAAACAGAAACAGAGTTATACAAACAGAGAACAAACAGATGGTTGCCAGAGGGGAAGTGGGTGTGGGGTGGAAGAAAATAGGTAAAGGAATTTAAGAAGTACACACTTCCAGTTGCAAAATAAATGTCATGGTTTTGAATTGTACAGCCTGGGGAATATAGTCAATAACTATGTAATATCTTTGGTGTCATAAGTAGACATTGTGGTGATCATTTCAAAATGTATAGAAATATTGAATCACAGTAATGTATAACAAGAACTAACATAGTATTATAGGTCGATTGTATTTTAAAAATAAACAAACAGACATAGAAAAAGTGATCAGATTTGTGGTTATCAGAGATGGGGGTGGGAGAGGGGACTTGAATTAAGGCAGTCAAATGGTACAAACTTCCAGTTGTGAGATAAATAAATACTAGGGATGTAATGTACGACATGATAACACTGCTGTATGTTATATATGAAAGTTCAGAGAGTAAATTCTAAGTGTTCTCATCACAAGGAAAGCTTGTTTTATTTCTTTTTCTTTAATTTTGTATCTATATGAGATGCTGAATATTCACTAGACTTACTGTGATAACCATTTCCTGATGTATGTAAGTCAAATCATTATGCTGTACACTTTAATCATATACAGTGCTGTATGCCAATTACATCTTCATAAAACTGGAAGAAAAAAAACAGCAACTGAAGTAATATAACTATATTTCCTAATCACACTGGTTATGTCAACTAACAGCATTATGATGGAAAATAAATTTAAGGCAATGAGCACTGGGCACAAAGAAAAAGCAGGAAAACATGAGTAAAAGCAACAAAAGCCAAGATGAATCAGACAAATAAAACATAAAAATCGTTGTGTGCTAAATGACAGTTATCTCCACTCTCAAGTTATTAATCCTGAATGATTTTTAACAATTACTGATATGATCATCTCCTCTTTAGTGGTTTAAATGTATGCAAGATTGATATGTTTTTTATTGGCTTAATTTTATAAGTACAGCATTTATAATATAGTGTATTTATCTTAGAATATGTCATAAATATTTTTTTAAAATTTTCTTTAGTATTCTTCTTTACAATCTTAAGCAGGAGCATACACCTTAAATAAAATAAGTCAATTATAACTAACAAGCTATTCAATTGCACACACATTTACCAAATTGTTTATATGTGTTTGATAACTTATATGTACGATGTAGAATTAAAAACTGATATAGCCACAAACTTTAGGAGGGTTAAAAACATTTGATTTATAGTTAAGATTATAATAACTTTAAAATGTCATCCTCAATAACAACCAAATTTAACAACAAACACAATAAACAAAAGATTTAGTCAAAGTTATCGATAACTGACAAGAATGAGTTGTGGGAAAATGTCAACAGAACCAACTCGGTGGTTTAAAATTAGAGAAGAGGACTGCCCCAGGGGAAAACGGATCCAGAAACTGGAAGGAGTACCTTCCTTAGAGATAGAGCTGACAAAGGTAAGGCAGAGGCTGAACTAGGCAAGAGAAGGCAGTTCACTGAATGAAAGCCTGAGAGAGAAACTTTGGGAAGTTTTTATTAGTTCCAGTATTACAAGGCAGAGTTGGGAGAAAGCATTGAAATAAAAGTCACACTACTATCTTTGGACACAACCCTTCCTTAAGTGTCAATGACTAAGGAAAGGAAAAATAATTTTAAACAAATTTTCCCTTCAAAGAATTTAAATAGATGTCATTTAAAAAATAATGAGGTGATAATTCAGAGTTAAGTTTTAAGGGAACACTTAATTTATATTTTCTTTTCCAACTGTTCATGAAAACAACATTTTATTTCCATTCAGCACATAATATCCCAAGAAAATATGTTTTTTAGGAAAAACTATTGCCTGTTCACATTGTACTCATATTTCACTGAAACACTTTTTCCACTACAACATTGATACTTCAGCTACCTCAGTATGCTATCAATAAGTTCCTGTAATATAGCATTTAGTTTTCTTGTCTTTTTGTTGATATTCTTACAGGTTAAATGTAAATACTTTTTCTGGTTGACCACTATAATGAGGAGTTAGAATATTAAAAAAAATAAACTAATTCTCTGAACTAAATGACCTGGAAAAAGTATAAGATACGTAGGAAAATACATCAAACATAAACTATTTTAATAATAGCAGGTCTGAGAAACAGAAGTGCAGTCATTTAGAGAACATGTAAATTTACTGGTGAAGAAATTTGATCGTGAAGAAGTATGTATATTATCTCTGGCTTTTAATGGAAACTCTATGGCATTGTGGTTGAAACTTATATGTAGGAGGTTTGGTTGTAGAAAGCAATAATCCATTTACTCAGGAGACATTTTTGAAAATCACATTTGCTCCTTACTTTTTCAGTTCTGACAAGCATCCTGGTACATTTTTTATTGACAAGATAAAGAGAAATTTCCCTTCACCAATTACATGCAAGATAACTAGGAAATTACCAAAATATTTTGTTGTGATAATGATCACTAAAATTGTATAATTATTATGCACAAAATCAGGAAAGGAAAAAAAGGAAGGAAGGAAGGACAGAAGGAGGGAAAGTAGGAGGGAAGGAGGGAAGGAGGGAAGGAGGGAGGGAGGGAGACAGGTAAACCTGATGAACAAAAGAAACCTGAGTATTATTAGCTTAATAAAAAATTTTAAAAAGAGAATGCAAAGATGTCACTATTACCAAATTACTGATTTCTTTAAAAAGTCTTTCCAAAAAACAGGAATAAAAAGTTAATTACCTTATATTAGAAAGCACAAAAAGTGCAGGACTTATTTCCGTTAAGCATAGCCTTGTCTAATCATTAATAGCAAAATGTTAGTAATAAAAGAGAAATAAGCCAAGTGACAGCTTTCCTTATGTTCACTCAGCAAATACATGCTTAGCCATTTAAACCGTCTGGTACACAAGTGTTAGAGCAGTGAATGACTGGTGGAAAAATCAGTGGTGTGATATCAATGGGGAGAGTCCACTAAAAAAGAGAAAGGTTTCCAATTGTGACAAGAGATATAAACAAAGGACCTGAGTGGTCATTCCTCATGAAGTACAGATAGCTAAGAGAGAAATTGGAATCAATGGGAAGTTAGAGTTGATAATCTAGGTTGGAAGCCCCAGTGTTACATCCTTTAGTCTGCTGTACTTTAAGAAGTAAACTAACACTGTAAAAATAACACTTGGATGAAAACCAAGCTGTCGTCCAACACACAAATCAATATTGTTTGAAAAGGAGGAAGGAGAGCTGTGTCTCACGCATGCTGTTGATGCAAGTGTGACAATTTGGTTTGTTCGTTTTAACACTTTAGTTGGTATTAGTTATGGCAGGTATTAATAAAGGTAGAATTCATGATCCTAATTTATTCTACCATAATTTTCTCTGGGTAATTGAAAAATGCTTTTCAAAAATGGTACTGTAGCTATCCTTAGTAGTAGATAACATACAAAGAATAATTGGAGGAAAGGTGGTCAACCAAATGGTGGAAATTAAAAATATCAGAGAAAGATATAAGCTATATAACTTAATAAAATATAATTTCCACATTCCAGTGATTTAGTGTAATTATAGGAGAGTCTTCTTACAGTGATGGTACCACATCACAGTGCAGAAATGGCACTTCAGAAACTTAAAGTGATAACATTAAATATAAATTACATTATGAGGTTTGTATATTTTTTTCAAAATCTGGTATTATTATGTGTTCAGTTATATCTTCCCCTAAACTCTAAAGTGAAATTTCTATTACAACTAATCCAATTTTTGTTCATTTGTTCTGCATTGCTCACATGTAGAAGAAGCTACCTCTACGCTGTACAGTGTCTTTTTCTCTGATTAACCTCATTCAACATTTCTTCAAGTCTGACTTCCTCAGGAATGTTTCCCTAATGATGTTTCCCTATAACGAGCAACCCTATTAAATGACTATCTGGAATGTGAACTGTAACTTACTGTCATGTTCCCTAATGTTATTAGTATAAATTTGGCACACTTATCATATCAGCATTTGTTCAGGATTATTTTATTTTTTTCTGCAGTTTGTGTCTATAAACAATTAGTCTCCCCAAGTAGATTATAAATTATTTTTTACCATGAGCATGGTACCAGATACAAGTATTTTTGATCATGGACAAGGTACCAAGTACCAGATACATAGTTAAGGTTCCATGAGGAACACAGAAACCATTATAGAATTCCTTTCTTTTTAATTAGTGTGAGATTTAGCATAGGCATTTGGTGCTTTAAAATTATTGAATGGGCTGGAGGAGCAAAGTCAAACATTGATGACACTAACTCCCAGCTTTAACTATAGCTTTCAGAGAATGAGAAAGGTGTTCCTCTCATTCAGGTAAGGAATTTCAGGATTTCACTACTGGTGTGTACAACTTCCTGCCATATTCAGGTAGATGAATCAGAAGGGAATGCTTAGAAACCATTGCAGAAATTCCCAAGCTCATCCATCTGTCTGATGATGCTGGCAGAAGAAGAATATTTCTTTTATCTCTCTTCTAATTTCAAGATCTCCCATGATTTCATCTCATTGATGTAACAGACATGAAGTGGCTCTGTAGGCAAGGGAGTCTAGGAAACACAGTTCCTAGTCTTACAACTCCAGCAACAGAAGGAAGAGTATAATATGAGGGGAGGGGATTTAAGAAATTTTTCTAAATCGTACTCAGCTCTTGAATGAAGATATGTCAATTATTTGAAATCATTTATCTCAAAAAAATCCTTTTAATTAATTAGTTAACTCATAACTATTTTACAATTAAAACTACTATTTGTATCAATGAGTACCCCATTTAGGGAGAACGGATGAGAATACAGTGTTTTGTGTTTCCCTGAACAGAGAATCACCAACCCACTTCTCATACACAAGAGCTGGCGACAGTAATACACCAGGAGACGCTAATAAGAGATGCATGCAGATTCCCATAGGTGGATGGGACTATCTTCAGCAAGTCACTGAAGCTAAAGATTTATGATAACTTAAGATATTTTAAAGTTTTAAAGATAATTCAAGAAGAGAAGCAACTGTTCTTCCTTCCCCAAAGCTTTTACACTACATGAGTTCCTTGTAACTTTAAAATCACCCTTGGGGACCTATGAAAAGACAAGTAAGGTTCAGGTTAAGGCTCTTCACCAGTTCAGTGGGATGGCGACCCAAAATGAAGCTTTAGATGAGTTATAGAATTCTGTAGTTATATTTCTGCCACCCTCAAGCGTAAATTAAGATTAATACTTTCTGGAGAATGATATTATATCTAAAGTAGATTTTAGTTTATGAAGCTGAAGAAAGAATTTCATGGGATTCTACATTTATATTTTTGTGCTTGAAAATATTTGTTTTTAAACAATGAAGGTGAAAATATGTCTGTAAGGCAGGAGTGGTAGATGCTGCTACTCGCACAGGTTTGGACAGCAGATTTACATCTTTATCCTTCTGCCATAGGATTACTATGTACAGTTAGAGCTATAGATTTAGTTATAAATCCTATCCAGCTTTCTCCCTCTTATGCCCCCTTCTAGAAGACCCCCAGTTGTGGTTTTACCATTCTAAGGCATTTTTGCTTTTTTTTTTTTTTTTTTTTTTTTGCGGTACGCGGGTCTCTCACTGCTGTGGCCTCTCCCGCTGCGGAGCACGGGCTCCGGACGTGTAGGCTCAGCGGCCATGGCTCACAGGCCCAGCTGCTCTGCGGCATGTGACATCCTCCCGGACTAGGGCACGAACCCGTGTTCCCTGCATCGGCAGGCGGACTCTCAACCACTGCGTCACCAGGGAAGCCCTCTAAGGCATTTTTGATCAATATTACACTAGTCTGTTAGGAAATTTTACACTGGAAATTATTATCAGATTTTATCACGGATATTAAAGAATTATGATATTCATTTTTATAGCTTCAATTTTAGCCAAATATTTTGTTAGGAATATTTGTATATGAACTGCACAGTAACTATCAGTCATTGGGAATCTGTGGCCATTCATACCTCAATCAAATGACACCAAAAAATAACAAAGGTTAGTAGAAATAGGTGAAAGAATAGAAGAAAATGGAAATTTACCTTTTTCCCTAGACATCCTTAATACGTTGTGCTTTTTTTTTTTTTTTTTTTTTTTTGCCGTACGCGGGCCTCTCACTGTTGTGGCCTCTCCCGTTGTGGAGCACAAGCTCCAGACGCGCAGGCTCAGCGGCCATGGCTCACGGGCCTAGCCGCTCCACGGCATGTGGGATCTTCCCGGACCGGGGCACGAACCCGTGTTCCCTGCATCGGCAGGCAGACTCTCAACCCCTGCACCACCAGGGAAGCCCTGTTGTGCCTTTTAAAAAATATAAGGAAAAATATATTTTCTTCCACATTTAAATCAAACATTATATCATTGTGGATAATTTACATTTTATATTTCATCATTACATTAAAAAAATATATAAATTATCCAGGATATGTGTGTGTATACATGTATACACACATATACATATATATGTATGTTATAATTATGAGATAATACCCATTAATATTCTCTTTAAAATAGACCATTTTTGGAATGTAATATTTTCACATGTTAAAATGTCAAGTCAGGAGTTTTGAAGGGTCTCAGATTTTACCCTAATTGTACACTCAAAACTTAGTTAGCCTCTCATGGTTGCACATACCCTGGCAGATAAACACAAGGCTTTTGGGTTAGAGACAAAGGACAGTATTAATCATAGCAATAGGTGTGAATAACATATTGCATCAGTTCCTCAAGTCCCAATCTCTCATGGTGACACATTAAAAACTGTGAATTTCCTGTGCATACAGAGTATTACAAAAGATGAACCTTGAGATTAAGAAACCCTGATTTTATATGGGGGCTGCCCATAAACTTGACTATTTATCCTACTCTAGAGAAAGATGTTACCTTAATATCCTAAAATGCAATTGAACCTTCCTTGGGAAAACAGGGAGATGTCTCTGTCTTTGCTATCTTGGAATGTAAGTAAATCTGCTTCAGTGGGAACCACTGTCTCTATTTTTCCGAGGGTGTGCACTTATACAAGCACAAACACAGAAAAGTGATGGTCTGAAAAGAACTTGCTATTAATACCAAGCCATGTACAAACATGAGAAATACATGGTTGATTGTCTCCCAACAATACATACAAACAAAGAGCATTAAACTATCACATTTATGTTTGACATCAATATTGAAAAAGTATAACCATGAGTGAAAATATACATATATATAAATTCTCATTGTGCTAATGGAGTTATAATGGGGATTCTTGACATAGCCTTGAATATAGAGCAGATATATATATATAGTAATTTATTAATTAACTTCAATATATAAGCTAATTATAATTGCACTTAAGAAAAACTTCAGAATAATATTTTTCTAATTCCTAGGAAAAACATATACACTATTTAAATTATACTTTACACTTATGCTGACAAGAGACTAACAAAATGAGTAGAAATGTTTATTCAATACATTTTATAAAATAACCTCTATTACTGATATTGAAGTTTTGATGAACTATTATCTGTTACATAGAAAACTTTATATATTTTAATTTTAAATACAGATTGGCAATTTTCAGTTATACTATTAGATCAGTATACATTTTAAATAAGTTAAAATATGTTGTGGAATCAGTGTTTATAATGCTTGTGGATTAAATGTCCTCATTATAAACCTCAATTTACATAAAAATAACTTTTAAATGTGAGATTTGAAATTTTTTGTATTGAGCATTGTTTTCTAGTTAATTTTTTTCTTATGAACAAGCAGATGCTCTCATATTAGATGTGATTTTAATTCAACATTTTTATTGCTAATTATTCCTTACTGAATATGTTGTCCAAATAAACTGCCCACTTTTGGAAATTTTTTAAATGTTATTTTTTTCTTAAAACATAAGATATTTATGTCTAGATGGAAAGCAGTTTAATTTTAGTTATCTTCTCTGCCTTCTAAGAATTTCATCCTAGTAGATTTAGGATTAAGAAGGAAATGATGTTAATAGTGGGTCCATGAGGGCAATTTGAAAAGCAGACAAGTTATTATATTTAAAGATAAATTAATAAAGGGAATTTATTGTACTTTAGCTTTTGACAACAGAAAATGTCCATAATGAATTTATTCACAGGAATAAATACATTCAGTTCTGTTTAATTTGTAGAATTTGTGATCTGCAGGGATTCCATACTATGTAGGAAACTCCTTTGCAGTATTTCTGATAAATGGATACCATTGTATTTGCCTGATTGAATGATTTCAGTGGTAGAGATTCATCACTTTCATCTGGAATTATGAATTCTTCAAATGCTGTATAATTGTTACACATATTTTTGGTGTCATACTGGGACAATATTTGGTGGTACTGTATAACTTATAGAAACAATTTTAATATGCAATCATACACTTGATTTTTTGCAAATAAAAAAATAATATAATATAGTTAGTAACAGACCCAGGCCAGAATTCTTTTTTTGTTTGTTTGTTTCCACTGTTCACCTTCTTCACTATGCCAGCCAGTAAGATAACAATTGTAGACATATACCCATTACTACTTTTACTATGGGCCTGGCTAGCACTGAAAATCCCAGATAGACACTGATTTAAAATACAAAGAAAACATTTCTAAAGTAAACTGAGGAATAAATTGAGCCTTTATTTACCTTGAACTGATTTATAACCTGAAATAGAGGAAAAAAATTATTTTTTTGAAAGTGTGTGATTGAGAGATTTATAACATGTAAGATGTTACTGTTTGAAGTGAAAGAATTGTTTTGCACAGTGAAAAGTATATTTCAAAATGTTTATAAATATCTTCATTTTGCTCATAAATATTTTTTGAAAAGCCAGAATATTCATGTTAATAAGGTAAAGTTAATTTCACTATTATATGCATTAAATATTAATTTACTTCAAATAAATAATCAATGTCTTCAAAGTAGGTTACCAAAAGCATATAGGAGTAATTGTGTACATTCTTGATTCTTCATAGTTTCCTGCTCAAATCAGAATTACCAGTTTGATCTTAAAAACCTCAAATGAGAAGTTACATCTGAGAGCCTTTTATTGAGCCTGAGCAGTGTGAATAGGCAGCCTGGATAGATGTTTTCTTTAGACCTACTGTTCTCCATATGCTTCTTTGCTAGCAAATTCCTGCTGTGAGGATTATCATCTGTTGCTAGGATATCATGAATGAGTAGATGATTCTAATCTACTCCCCAAATACCTCACATTTATAACCCCTTATGCATCAGTAAAACTGACCAGAAGAGAGTATTTCAGTGTAAAGTAGTATTCAGTGAGTAAAATGTGTACAAATTATTTTGTGAGATCATATTCAAAGTAGTTCACAGCAATTGCTTAGAATTTACATTTCCATAATGTTCACCTAAATCGTTATCATTCCCTATACTATTAGAATCACTTATTCTCATATTCCATTCAGCATTATATTTCCAAATCTAAATTATCAGTTGTACAGATTATTAAAGAAATTATAAAGCTTAATTTTGTACATTTGCCACAATTCCTTATTTTAATGATGACATTTGTCTCTTAACAATCTGGTGGGCTAAGCCATTTTCCAGGTCAGCTTAAGTACCTTAAACAAAATCTACTGAAAAAGTAACATTAAATCATGTCTTTAGCATAAATGCACAAATTCAGAAAGGTCAGAGAAGAAAACTAAGCTTGGAGAGCACTAAAGGAAATAAACTGAGCTGGGCAAGCATTGGAGCAGAACAAAATGATGCTGAGACAAGACTCAGAGAGGTTAGAAGCCCAGCTAAGCTAACAGAGAACAGTGCTGTGTTCAAAAAAAGAGCAGGAACTCTAGGGAAACCTTAGAGGTTGTTAACAAAATTTGTTATGAGTTCCTCTACCTATAAATGGACCTTAGCTGTTTCAATCCCATCTGTGAACTGTCTGGACATACAGAGAGTCATTGCTGAAATATAACAGTGATGAATTAATTAGGGTGAAAATTAGTAGACTACTTTAATAGACTCTTGTTTCCTTACTTAATCTGTTTTTCAAAAATAAAATATGTAGAACTCCACTTCTAGCTATAACAGATTAAATGCTATTTGACCAGTTCTACCATTTTAAACAATGCTTAAAATAGACAAAATATATGAGACAGTTCTTTTCAGGCTTTGGACAGCAGGAAGTTCAAGTTTATAATTCATGATAGAAGGGAAACTCATGAGGTGAACACATGATCAGCCTTGCTACGGGCTGCACTGACCTAGAGTCCAAAAATCATGGCAGTTCCCTGAGCAAAATGATCAGATCAGCTGAAGAATTTGGAATCTACAGGACAAATCCTTAGAGGGAAAGTAGCTGTGCAAGTGCGGGACCTCAGAAATGATTGTGACAATTTCCCTGATGAATCCTTATACAACAGCTGGGCTGTATATGCCCAGATCAAAAACTCAAGGCTTGTCAGAGAGTGCACCCATTTATCAAACCTACTACAGGTTTGAGAGGCAAGCAAATCAGTACTGGAAGATTTTAAATTTTTAGTTCATCCAAAATAGGGTAATATGTTCATCATAAAAGGCATCTGGCTGAAACACCAGGATTATATGTAAGAATCACAATGACCACACATGACAAGAATTTATCTTCTAGAACTGCTTAACAAAACCAAAAACCAAGGCCTTACAAGATCTTCACGTATACAGACATTAGAGTTTAAGTCATGCCAAGGTAGAATGGCCTTGGAAACACCTTGGGGTTTTTTATGCATCTACCCTAATACATCCTAAATTTAAATATACACAAGATCAAGATGATTAGCCAGTAATTTAACTATCTGCTAGAACTAAAATCAACACATGTCACAGGAAGACAGCAGAACCCAGAGTCTTTACTATAACTAATCTGTAACATAAAGCATTCAGTAAAAGTTATTAGACATGTGAAGAAACGTAAAAAGGTGATCCAAAATCAAGAGTTCAAGCAGTCGATTTTCTTAAATTGAAGTACAGTTGATTTACAACATTGTGTTAGTTTCAGGTGTGCAGCTTAATATTTATACTGAATAAATTTCATGAAGAAATGTCCAGAAAAAATAAATTCAAGCAGTTGAAAAAAAGGCTTTGAGATGACACAAATATTGAACTTAGCAGACAGTGATTTAAAAGCAGCTGTTTATACACATGTTTACAAACTTTAAAAATATCTTAATGAATGAACAGATAGGTGAACTCAGCAAAGGAGCAGATACTATAAATAAAGAACCAAATGGGCATTCTATAATTGAAGGGTATAGTAATGTAAATGAACAATTCACTGGATAAATATTGACAGAATACAGACTTAGAGAACTTGAGGAGTTAACAACAGAAAAGCCCAAATCTGAGGAACAGAGGAAAAAAATGAAGAAAATTAGCAGAGACTCAGGGAAACTGTGATATGATACCATATGTCAAACATAACTTTAACTGGAAACTTAGAAGGAGAATAAAATGAGAGTAAAGTAGAAAAAATATTTGAAGATAAAATAGTTGAGTTTTTCTAAAATTAGGGAGAAAAACCACTAATATACAGATTCAAGAATTTAGTTGTCCCTTAGCAGGATAAATGCAATGAAAACCATACCTACTCAAATCATAATAAAATTCATAAAAACCGAAGATAAAGAGAAAATGTTAAAAGCTGTCACAGTGACAAGATATAATATAGAGAGGAAACCAAATATGCAGATTGGTTGATTATTCCTCAAAGACAATGGAGAATAGAGATAATGGTTTTACAGTTTTAAAATGCTGAAGAGGGAAAATAAAATAAAACACTTTCCTCCATCAACTCAGATTCCTTACTAATTCCCTCATGTACTTAATTGATTAATCCAATACATTTTCCTTAGTAGAGCCAAGATGCTTTCTTTTTAAAAACCAAAAAACACACGATACAATTTTATAGAAGAAAGAAGAACAAATACATATATTCTACTTGACAAGGCCTTTTTATGACAAAGTTGAACATGATGTTGATTTTTTTCTGAGGTTTTATCTCATTCTTTCATTTGGAACATATTCCTCTGTTTCTTCATTTTGCTTGACTCTCTGCGTTGGTTTCTCTTCATTAGATAAAACAGCTACCTCTCCCAGTCCTATAGGAAATGAAGCTTATCTTTCAACCCTGACCTGACAGTTGTCTCTCAAAATTTTGTGATTTTATAAGCAGCCTATTGTATTTTTAAAGGCTTCCAGTAGTTGAGGGTTTGCTGAGACCTGTCAGTGTCCCAAAGAGAGGGATCTCAGTCTGCACCTAGATTCATGCTGATTGGGAGCCAGACCCTCAAACAGAAGCTTTTAAAGTGTGCAAATATATATAATCCTGTGGGAACACCAAGTGTAAGCCCTACTGACCATCAGTGCCAGGTGATCTAGCATTGTCCCTTGGGTTGCAGCTGCAAAAATCCGGACTCCAGACTAGTATATAAGCGTCTGTCTGGGAGATACCAGCAAGCTGTAGGGAGGCAGAAGGAGAGCAGGAAGGTGGCACTCACCAGGAAAGAAAAAAGGAAAAAAAGATGGCGCCCACCAGTCTCCATCCTCAGAGAAAAACTTAGCACTCCCCCAAATGTTGATCAAATCAGATACCTGTCTCTCAGGCTGACATTTCAAGACAAGCAAATGAGCCTCTTCCACACAAAGTCCAAGTGCCCTCAATTGGCTGCTTCCTTCCTGGGCCCTGATGCAGGTGAGTCCTAGTGCACAAGCCATTTGAGAACCATTTCTCAGATCTTATAACCCTTGTGAGTCCTGTCACACAAAACCTGTTGGTTTTCAAAGCTAGATGTTTTGGGACTTCGCCTGGGACTTCTCTCAGGTGCAGGTCTTAAAAGTTGGGGATGCCTGGTGTGTTCCAACCCTTTGCTCCTCAGAAAGAAGCTCTGGGTTTTGAGTTTATTTCTGACTGTGAGGGTGGGGTTTCTGGCAAGACTGTGGCCCAGCTTCTTATACCCACTTTGCTGTGGGCCTTCTCTCATTTGTCAGATGCATAGGAATGCTCAATTTTTAGGGCTTTTTCAGAGGAACTTGTTCCATATGTAGCCATGGATTTGGTGTATCTATGGGAGAAGATGCTTTCTAATATGTAAAAGACACCCTTGTTTCTAATTATTCACTAGCTGCCAGTTTTCCTGATGATAAAATCTAAACATCATTTTCACAGCACTGTATAAGTTTAAGGTATACAACATAATGATTTGGCTTACATACATGACAAAATGATTACCACAATAAGTTTAGTGAACATAAAGGTACAAAGTAAAAGAAAAAGGAAAAAAAAAACTGTTTTTGTGATGAGAGCTCCTAGGATTTACTCTCTCAACAACTTTTATTTCTTAATGTAGTGTACAAGACACGTAAACCTAATTTTTCAACTCCACCTTCATACTTTCTATAAAATCAAGCTATATTGAACTTCTCTCTTTTCCAACAGAATACCATGTTTCCTCTTTCATCCCTGACATTCGAACATAAAGTTCTCTCTTATCCCTGTCTCATCTTCATACAATCCTTCATATTTTATTAGCATGGTATATTATTTAAGATATTCTGGATTATAATGTATGAACAGACAACCCTCCATTTAGAGTATCATAAAACACCAGAGGTTTAAAATGTTCTCATGCTAATTGTGCTGCTGGTTGAGGAAACCTCCCAGGAAGACCAGCCTCCATGTACTGAAAGTCTTCACATCAACATGTGCTGCCGTGATTGCCAGGGCAGGGGAAGAAAGGCATAGAGAGTTAAGTCCTAGCATTTATATACATGTACTGGGAAGAAACATATAGCTCTTCTCAAAATCCATTGGCCAAAAGGCAGAACAGTATCATCCCTGTTTATGCTGGAAGAGGAGGCTAAATTACCAAGTCAGAGTGAATAGTAATTATCCATATCTGGTAATTTTTACTGATCCTACCTCCTTTTAATCTGAAATATCATTTCTTCTTTGAGAACTTTCTTCCTCACAACTCACCCCCATTCCAGACTTGATACTCCTCTTATATTTTTTTCCTAGAGCATATCATAGATGTCTTACATCATCAATTATGTTGTTTTGCTAGTGTTTATTTAATCATATATTTCCCCCTGCTATAAAGAAAGCTACCCAAGGTCATTTTGCAGAAGAATGTCTAGTGTGATGACACATTATAAGTAGTTTGTTAATATTTATTAATGTTTATCAAATGTACGAATAAACAAATTAATTGCACTCCTCAGTCACGAAGCAAAAATAGTCAACAGAATTTTAGGAAAAAATTAGTCCTATACTTTCAGAGTGTCATATCTAAAATAAAAAATTTAAAATACCTTAAATTTTACCGAAGTATTATGTAACTCATCACTCTTAAGGATACTGAGCAAAATATTATTCAATAGAGTGAAGAAGTAATAGGCTAAAATCTACTGACTGGTATGGTGAATTCAAAGGAAAGTTAGGAAGTAAATAAAAAATGTTAATGGTGGTGATCTGATTTGGATATTTAGTATGTCATTTGTAATTATTTTATATCTAATATTCTTAAAGATCTTGCAAGTATCCACAATTTTTTTACTTAATAGTTTGAGTTTCTGGGATCCATAGCAAACAAATTGTAATCTAAAAGTTTTGAATGACGTCTTTAAAATACATTCCAAAAAGGCATGTAGCTCCATGAAAGTTATTAAGTGTGACTTTAGTGTACAATTCAAATACCTCACTCTTTCAAAATTAAGTTTGATATGCATATTTCAGATTTGCCTTACTTATATTTTAGAAATCATACAAAAGGAAAAATGAAATTGGAAGCAACACCTATTTGCTTGAAAATTTCTTTCCTATATTCACACTCTTATTATATTCATCATAAAGTGTTTTTCAGGTTTAAACATGAAAAGCTTGCTTATTCTCATAGTTGAGGAAATAATGTAGTGCTAATGTATACATAATTGAAGCATAGAGAATTCAGTTGAGTTCTACCAAAACAAGCATGGAACTTTATATGAACCAAGAGAGAACTATCTGAATACTTGGGGGTAAATGATAGTTTGTAGAAATATTTATGAAACAGATAAAAGGGAATTCCAAAGATAATTCTGCCAAACCATCTTTTACATGTATTTTTATAGGTATGTGTATTTCTTTTTTGTCACATAAAATAAAAAACATTTCCTCAATTTTAATATATTTTAATAGTAACTCTACATAGAGTATACAATATAGTGTATGCCAATACAATCGAGTGTTTTGTATACAATAAAATGATATAATTGGATAAGATTAATAAGAAATATTTAAAATATAATGTTAAGTACAATATTAATATAAATACATACTTGAAATACACTTATAATATTATGAATAATATTTAATCATGGTTAGTAATTATAATAATGTTACTTAAATAACAGCTGATATACATTAACAGAATATATGTCAGACTTTTTTTTTTTTTTTTTGCGATATGCGGGCCTCGCACTGTTGTGGCCTCTCCCATTGCGGAGCACAGGCTCCGGACACGCAGGCTCAGCAGCCATGGCTCACGGGCCTGACGGCTCCGCGGCATGTGGGGTCTTCCTGGACCGGGGCACGAACCTGTGTCCCCTGCATCGGCAGGTGGACTCTCAACCACTGTGCCACCAGGGAAGCCCTATGTCAGACTTTTGACTAAGTATTTATGCTATTACACTTTAAAAGAATGAATATGAAACAAAATTAAATGAACAATTGGGAAAAAGGACATTCAACATCTAGTGTTTTACAAAGGAACAAAAATTTATTTTAAATCTGATTTCTGAATGAGTCATAGCATTTTACTTTTTAAAAATTTCTTTGCACTTTTTTTTTCAAATTTAACACCAAGAACTATTAACTCTACATATTATTAATTGTACTATACAAATAATAAATGTCATGAATATGTAGTTCTTCTAAAGAAATTTTTTAAATTATCAAAATGTTATCATTAAAGACTGTATAAAATGAGAAGTGAAATTTTAAAAGTGTATAATTTAGAAGGAAAAATAGAGCTAGAGTAGCCATCACATTAACAAAAAGAGAAATATTTAATTATAAATATATTCATAAGGTAAATATTGACTCCTTAGTAGCAATACAGTTCTTATTTCAAAAAAAAAGCATTTAATATAGAGAACTATAAAACATGTTTTTTTTTTCCCTCTGTGTTCTCTTCCATTTGTGTAATTGTGACACCAACTGGCATATGTACATTTAATGCAGGATACGTTGCATCAGTCAATAGAGACTGTTAACTTCTATAGTACTATAGGCACATATGAATTTGAAATCATTTTATTTTCTTCAGTAGATATTGTGAGAAGGGAAAACTAAGAATAAATACTTCTTGGAAGAGATTATAAGTGTCAATGCTCTTTCTTCTGAGGTTCTTGGGAACATGTCAGGCAGAACATGCTAGTGTACAGTATATGTGATTTTTCTCCCCTTCATGAATGTGTTCCTTGCATATTTATTTACTTGTAAGAGAAGAAATTAATGCTAGTAATTAATTAATGGAAGACACCAAGAGAAAGAAAATGACTGATGTCAGGGTTGATCGCAAATTGACTATCACACTCAGATAATCATAAGTTTACCATTACCCAGAACCTTTCTATTTAGAAGGCAGTTTAGAGATCATCTAACCATACTGAAGCCCAGACCTTGATGGGGGTTAGGCATTGTTCTCACACTCTATTCCAGAGGGTTTCCAATACCTCTCTTCATTTGCCTGAATAGATTTAAGTAAATACCATTCCCCTCCTTTGTCATATTTCACATGATTTTGACCTGGGGACATATTAGCTTTCATTATAGGTTAAGTACTGGATACCTGAAAGTAGCTGTGAGCAACATGAGAGCCAATAGTACACAAAGAGAAAGCAACCAATGCCAGTGCAGGTACACTGGAGATGCATCTTGGTGGACAATGAAGTCTGCTTTGAGAATAAAGCCCTTGTTTCTCAGAAGAGCCCTGGACAGAGACAGGGTGAGAAAGTTAGCAAATAAAGTGCATGAAAAATATAATAACCCAAGGTCTTGTTTTTCTGTCTAGACTAATTTTTAATGAAGTGCACTCATCAGCTACATTAACTGAATGTTTTGCTATAAATTTCTAGTATATATACCTCTTCTGAATTTTGGATATTCTGCACTGTTTTAGAAAAAATAAGTAAAGCTAACTGAAAATATTTTATAAAAATAATTACCTGTAAAAATGTGTTTTAAAATGATTTTAGTGTTATGGTTATGCATTCAGGTATTTGTTTTCATTAAATTGAATTAAAATCAATTCCCTGACTCTTTATAAAACTCTTTATATCTCTAAATAAAGGAGTGTAAATAAATGTTTTAGTTCTTTTAACATGCTTTTTAAAAATCCTAACAAACAAAAACACAATTGCCTATTGAAAATGATATTTCCTTCAAAAAAGAAAAAAGAAACAAATTCTAATTAGCTAGTAAAAAGTATCTTTAATTTCAGAGTTGCTTAGAAGGTTCATAAAGTATTGCAAAAATTTGAATTACTGCAAGAGTTAACAGTGGCAACTCAAGTCACTGCTTCCAGTATGATTTCATTCCAGTATGATTCATATATGTACATGTATGTATGTAAAATGAGTATGTATAATTGATTGAATATGTATTTATATTTGTATATGTATGTACATACACATATATGTGAGAAATAATCACTATTTTTTTAATAATCACTACTTTTTAATTTAAAAGCAAGTTAATATAGAGGTTTGAAAATTATGTAATGGAAATGTGAAGTTTCAGAATAAAATCTTACATGTCTGAGGCAAAAGCAGCAAATGCAGCTAATCCAGTGAACACAAAAGATAATAATGTAAAACTACCTACCTATATCTCCGTTTTAATTCAAAAAGGATGGTGACCGGGGTAGAAGTTTGACCACTAAATGAAATGGCATAAAAGGAAGAGAAAAAGAAATCTCTACCTTCTAAAATTAAAATAAAAATGTCTTTTATATTTTTGAAATAAAAATAAACCTTAATTTCTCACATCAACATATCTAAGTGCTATAGTTCATTGAAGCTGCTTGGGCATCTCTAAAATTAAAGAAAAATGAATTACAGATTTTTTAATGAAATAAGTTGCCAGACGGTCATTACTCTCAATAGTGCTTACCAAGGAAAAGATTTTCTTTGCTCTTTAAGCATGAAAAAGAGGAGGCATGTTTAATGGCTCCATAGGGATGATAGTTTGTTTTCAATCTGCTTCACAAAATGTTGGCTTTGAAGATGATACATTTTTTTTTATGTTCCTAGATTGGAATTTTAGAGTTTTTGTTTTTAGTACTTTTTTTCTGTAATCAAAAGATAAACATAATAAAGTGTATAAAAGAATAAAGAATAATTCTCCTTGAAACCAAGGAGATGTCTTAAGAAAATATACATGATAGCTTTGTTTAAAACACTACCTGGTATTAACAGCAACAAGAATAAATTAAGTGTTCAACACTTTATCTTGATCTTGTAGTGGGTTTTTATTTTCAAACAGATCTTTGCAATGTGTTTGCATTATAAACAATATGGAGAGAAAGATTTTAATGAGTGTTAGAACCTGCTGATAGTTAATGGTTCCCCCTTTAACAAAGGGATTTACAAACACAAATACATATAGGTTAGAATTATATATTATAATATGAGGATTCAAATGCTTTATTACTTAAAAATTAATCAAGCCTATAATTAATAACTTTTATTTACTCTAAAATGTACAACCTTGAAAAAATAATAGGCAACAGATTAAAAATTACTACAAAAAAAAAGATAAAAGGGATTTTAAAATCATCACACTTCAATGCAAATTGTGCCAATAATTTTACAAGGTCTTCATACTGATATCTAAACTCCATTCACAAGTAGATCTCTGGGATTAGGTTCTAAAAATCATGAACTAGTTCTACAATCCTTTGTTATTTATATTTCTCAAACTGTCAGGAAAAAAATGAAGATCTTTACAATGGTAGCATTTTCAAAAGAAATCAGAAATAATGTTCAAAGTATAGCTCTTGCCTTGCACCACCTTGCATAGTACATACCTGCCTTAAAAACAAATGTTTAGTCATTGAATTTTAGCAGCAATTATTATCTATTTTAAGAGATACACTTTCTTATTATTACTCTAACAGTGATCCACTCAGTTGTGTCTTTGCATGTATCAAAACACAAAATTTATAAATCCATCAGATTTGGGCATTATTTTAGGCCACATCACCAAATGCATAATATACATCACCTGTTCTGATGTGCATCCAATTTTGTGAATTTTTTATGAGGCTCCAAGATGTGTAAATATACAAAAGATTGTCTCTGCATTTAAAACAAAAAAAAACCTCAACAAAAGAAAAAAACAAAAATTGACTTCTAGTTTTAGTTCACAGATGAAAGAGCTGGAAAGAAGTAGCTCCTATGCCTACAGGGGGGAAAAAAAGAAAAAAGTAGGAAATTACAAATTAATGGCTATTCATGAACTCATCAGAAAACTCAGGGACAAGGATAGAGTCATACTAAAATCTAGAGACATAGAACATGAACATTTACTTAAATGAGACAAACGTCACCAGGCACAATATAATCTGATAGAATATTAGAGCACTAATGTTGACAAATTGCTGGGCTAGCATGAAAGTGTGAAGCTCCTGATAGTAAAGGCACTTAGGAAGGAAGTTTATCATTTCCTTTTAAAGTTACACACAGACTTGTTATATGACCCATAACTAGCATTTTTAGGTGTTTAACCAAGTGAATTCAAAATGTATGTTCACACTAAAACCCATAGCTGAATGATTATAGAAGATTTTTTTAACAATTAAAAACTGCACTTCAACAAGAGAATGGATAAATAAGCTGTGGCACATTTATATGAATAATATCTGCTAATGCAATAATAATCTCATGTTTCACTACCACTGTATTTGTGTCTGTTTGCCATATTATAACAGCATTCAGTTCATTGTTTTTGCTAAAAGATTGAGGACAAAAATTCTTGATGACCCAAGTCAGATGATAACTTTCCTTTGAATACCTCTGTAATATTTAATTCAGAATTAATCACATTCACTTCCATGATTAAATACCAACAAAACATAATAATTCCCCCACCAAAAAAAAAAAATCTTTCTGTACTTTTCTGTATCCTTAAATATATTATGCAACTGAAAAAGAAAGCAGGACTCTACCTTTTCCAACTGTGCATTCAGTGTCTTTCATTTTGGAGATCTTCAATAACCATTTGATAATACCTTAATAAGGTATAATAATAAGGTAGACTGATAATAATAATAAGTCTAATAAGGTAGACTGATAACTACCTTAAAACTCTTAATTATAATCAAATAATAAGGAAAATAATTTATAAGGCATAAGAAAATAATGTTTTGGGAATAATATGTTACTGGAATGCTATTGATATCTAAATTAACTTTTATAAAAATTACTTAATTTTTATTATGTTGAAAACAGTGGATAAAATATTATGCAATAAGATTTTTAGCTGCAATCATTAAGGTATCTTAATTCTTGATTCTCCATAGCTGTACTTCAAACAGTTATAGTGACATGAAATATAAAGGAAAGAGATTTTTATCTACAAATTATTACATTTGGTCTTAACTCCTGCTCCAGGCATACTGGCTTTCAGAGTTGTATTCTATTTTTTCCCCTTATATAGCACCTCAGCTTTATATATTTGAAATGTCAGTAAATGTAAAATAAATTATGACAAGTACTTTCAATCTAAATATCTATATATCATAAATATTTTGCAATTGCCTCCCATTGTTTACTAAAAATTGCTAAATAGGGCTTCAGGTATTCCTTTAGGCAATGTGTTTTCTGAGAAATACTGGAGGTAAGAGGCAGTTAGAACAGCAAAACTTATTTATTTATTTAGTTTATTTAAAATGTACACATTGCCCAAAGCCAGTAGCACAGTGTACAGAACATAAATTGCAACACTTAAACTGAATGTACCACCTGACTAGAAGAAATAAATACTAAGGGGAATGGCATATATGGGAAATATAGGCAAGAGAGTATCAGGAAAAGACCATTCTGATATAATGATTGCTTTATCAAGAAACTGGTTAAATTCCAGTGATAGTTTATCTGCAGAAGTTCAGCATTGGAAAGTAGATATGGATTTTCAGCAAAAGAAGTGCAGTTGATCATACTGTGTATTTATGTTGCTTAAAGAATATGGTGAAATATGAAATACTCATCTATCAAATTATATATGAATGAAAAGTAGTAATCTTCATAAATAGATTTGTAATTAAAATGAAGAATAGATTAAATATATTTATTAAATTACTTAAATAAAAAAAGTTCAATAAAAATTGGCTATTTTTAGGAAGAAAATTCCATGAAAATTTTGCTAGCTAATTTTTCCCATGAAATCTGCAATATTTCTCAGTAGTATTTACTTTATATTTCTGTGTAAATCCTACTGAAACATTACTTTCAAATTTTAATATAAAGATGACATCATAAACATTCTTAACAAAAACAGACTAACAGTGTTTTTAAAGGTTTATGACAGTAAGTTGAATGCTGGGCCCCGAAAGATATGTCCAAGTCCTCATATCTGTGAATGTTATATCATGTGAACAAAAAGTATTTATATCTGTAATTAGTTAAGGATTTGGACACAATGAGATAATCTTGAATTATGTTCATGGACTCTTAAATCGAATGACGTGTCTTCATAAGAGTGAAACAGAGGGAGATTAGAGGAATGGACACATCCACACAGGAGAAAGTGATATGAAGCAAGAGGTGGAGATTGGAGTCATGCAGCTACCAGCTATGAAACACCAAAGATTTCCTGCTGCCACAAGAAGCTAGGAAAAAATCATGAAACAAACTCTCCTCCAAAGTCTCTGGTAGGAGTATGGCCTATTGACACATTGTATTTAGATTTCTCAGCTCCAGAACTGTAAAGAAAGACATCTGCTGTTTTAGGCCATCTGATTCATGGTAATTTTGTTACAGTAGCCATATAGTCTTTTTTATTTGTTATTTAAGTTTTTCATGTGGAGGAAAAATTGGAAAGAGTTCCAATTTATCCTTAATTGCATTTCCAAATCAGTGGAATACTAAAATATTTTAATAGACTTAATTCATTACTTATGTACTCCTATCATCCATTCGGATTCCCTGTGCTTATTAGAACATTCTAATGAAATGAAATAGCACTTATGGTTATTTAAGAACATATTTTCATAGTAAAATATGAAAGAGACAGCTTGAATGTAAAGTAATGAAAATACATTTCAGGCAATCAAAAATTAAGATACAATTTTATAGTTATGTTAACCTCAAGAAAAGTAAATTGTAAGGTCTAAAGACATTAGTTAGGATAAAGAAGATACCATTATAATGACAAGAAGGAAAGTGAACTTGAATGCACTTAGCAAAACAGTCTAAACATATGTGGAATAATAGTTGTAAAAATTACAAGAAAACATGACAATCGTACTTATAAATTGTAAGCATGGCACTAAAAAATTGATGTGTAAAGTCTATGTCAGGCAGAGAGACTAATACAGATATGGAGCATTTAAAGAAAATCATTAACAAGCTGGACACAGTGGATGCCTATACATTAGTAATCTAAAAGTTAGAGAATATAAGTTCTTTGTAGTGTACTCATACTGAAATAAATGACAAGTAAAGAACACTTTTTTGAGGGGGAAGTCGGAAGATGGCGGAAGAGTAAGACGCGGAGATCACCTTCCTCCCCACAGATACACCAGAAATACATCTACACGTGGAACAACTCCTACAGAACACCTACTGAAGGCTGGCAGAAGACCTCAGACCTCCCAAAAGTCAAGAAATTCCCCACGTACCTGGGTAGGGCAAAAGAAAAAACAGAGACAAAAGAATAGGGACAGCACCTGCACCAGTGGGAGGGAGCTGTGAAGGAGGAAAAGTTTCCACACACTAGGAAGCCCCTTCGCGGGCGGAGACTTTGGGAGGCGGAGGGGGGAGCTTCGAAGCCGCGGAGGAGTGCACAGCAACGGGTGCGGAGGGCAAAGCGGGAAGATTCCCGCACAGAGGATCGGTGCCGACCGGCACTCACCAGCCCGAGAGGCTTGTCTGCTCACCCGCCGGGGCGGGCGAGGCTGCGAGCTGAGGCTCTGAGGCTCGGGTTTCGGTTTCAGACGGAGCGCAGGGAGAGGACTGGGGTTGGCGGCTTGAACATAGCCTGAAGGGGTTAGTGCACCACAGCTAGCCGGGAGGGAGTCCGGGGAAAAGTCTGCACCTGCCGAAGAGGCAGGAGACTTTTCCTTCCCTCTTTGTTTCCTGGGGCGTGAGGAGAGGGGTTTAAGAACGCTGCTTAAAGGAACTCCAGAGACGGGCGCAAACCGTGGCTAAAAGCGCGGACCCCAGAGGCGGGCGGGAGACGTTAAGGCTGCTGCTGCCGCCACCAAGGGGCCTGTGTGCGAGCACAGGTCACTCTCCACACCCCTCTTCCGCGGAGCCTGTGCAGCCCGCCACTGCCAGGTTCCCGGGATCCAGGGACAACTTCCCCGGGAGAACGCACAGCGCGCCTCAGACTGGTGCAAAGTCACGCCGGCCTTTGCCACCGCAGGCCCGCCCCGCACTCCGTGCCCCTCCCTCCCCGCCGTCCTGAGTGCGCCAGAGCCCCCGAATCAGCGGTTCTTTTAACCCCATCCTGTCTGAGCAAAAAACAGACGCCCTCCAGCGACCTACACGCAGTGGCAGGGCCAAATCAAAGCTGAGCCCTGGGAGCTGTGAGAACAAAGAAGAGAAAGGGAAATCTCTCCCAGCAGCCTCAGAAGCAGCGGATTAAAGCTCCACAATCAACTTGATATACCCTGCATCTGTGGAATACCTGAATAGACAACCAATCATCCCAAATTAAGGAAGTGGACTTTAGGAGCAAGATCTATGATTTTTTCCCTTTTCCTCTTTTTGTGAATGTGTGTGTGTATGCTTCTGTGTGAGATCTTGTCTGTATAGTCTTGCTTCCACCATTTCTCCTAGGGTTCTATCCGTCCATGGTTTTTTTTTTTTTTTTAATTTTTTTCTTAATAATTAATTTTAATAACGTTATTATACTTTACCTTCATTCTTTCTTTCTTTCTTTCTTTCTTTCCTTCCTTCCTTCCCTCCTTTAGACAACGAATCATCCCAAATTGAGGAGGTGGTCTCTGACAGCAAGATTTATGATTTTTCCCCATTTACCTCTTTCAGTGAGGGTGTATGTGTATGCTTCCATGTAAGATTTTGTCTGTATAGCTTTGCTTCCAACATTTGTCCTAAGGTTCTATCCGTCTCTTTTTTTCTTTTCTAAATAAGAATGTTTTAATTCAATAACTTTATTATACTTTATTTTATTTTTACTGTATCTTCTTTCTTTCTGTCTTTTTTCCTTCTTTCCCTCCTTCCTTCCTCCCTCCCTCCCTCCCTCCTTTCTTTCCTTCTTGCCTTCTTTCCTTCTTTGCTTCTTTCTTTCTTTCTTCCTTCCTTCCTACCCTCCTTTCCTTCTTTCTTTCCTCATACTTCTACTAATTCCCTCTACTTTTTCTCCCTTTTATCCTGAGCCGTGTGGATGAAAAGCTCTTGGTGCTCCAGCCAGGAGGCAGGGCTCTGCCTCTGAGGTAGGAGAGCCAACTCAGGACACTGGTCAACAAGAGACCTCCCAGCTCCACATAATATCAAACGGCAAAAATCTCCCAGAGACCTCCATCTTAACACCAGCACCCAGCTTCACTCAACGACCAGCAAGCCACAGTGCTGGAAAACCTATGCCAAACAACTAGCAAAACAGGAACACAACCCCACCCATTAGCAGAGAGGCTGCCTAAAATCATAATAAGGCCACAGACACCCCAAAACACACCACCAGACGTGAACCTGCCCACTAGAGAGACAAGATCCAGCCTCATCCACCACAACACAGGCACTAGTCCCCTCCACCAGGAAGCCTACACAACCCACTGAACCAACCTTAGCCACTGGAGACAGACATCAAAAACAGGAGGAACTACGAACCTGCAGCCTGCAAAAAGGAGACCCCAAACACAGTAAGATAAGCAAAATGAGAAGACAGAGAAACACACAGCAGATAAAGGAGCAAGATAAAAATGCACCAGACTTAACAAATGAAGAGGAAATAGGCAGTCTACCTGAAAAAGAATTCAGAATAATGATAGTAAGGTTGATCCGAAATCTTGGAGATAGAACGGACAATAGAATGGACAAAATGCAAGAATCAGTTAACAAGGACCGAGAAGAACTAAAGATGAAACAAGCAACGATGAACAACACAATAAATGAAATTAAAAGTACTCTAGATGGGATCAATAGCAGAATAACTGAGGGAGAAGAACGGATAAGTGACCTGGAAGATAAAATAGTGGAAATAACTACTGCAGAGCAGAATAAAGAAAAAAGAATGAAAAGAACTGAGGACAGTCTCAGCGACCTCTGGGACAACATTAAACACACCAACATTTGAATTATAGGGGTTCCAGAGGAAGAAGAGAAAAAGAAAGGGACTGAGAAAATATTTGAAGAGATTATAGTTGAAAACTTCCCTAATATGGGAAAGGAAATAGTTAATCAAGTCCAGGAAGCACAGAGAGTCCCATACAGGATAAATACAAGGAGAAATAGGCCAAGACACATATTAATCAAACTGTCAAAAATTAAATACAAAGAAAACATATTAAAAGCAGCAAGGGAAAAACAACAAATAACACATAAGGGAATCCCCATAAGGTTAACAGCTGATCTCTCAGCAGAAACCCTACAAGCTAGAAGGGAGTGGCAGGACATACTGAAAGTGATGAAGGAGAAAAACCTGCAGCCAAGACTACTCTACCCAGCAAGGATCTCATTCAGATTTGATGGAGAAATTAAAACCTTTACAGACAAGCAAAAGCTGAGAGAGTTCAGCACCACCAAACCAGCTTTACAACAAATGCTAAAGGATCTTCTCTAGGCAAGAAACACAAGAGAAGGAAAAGACCTATAATAATGAACCCAAAACAATTTAGAAAATGGGAATAGGAACATACATATTGATAATTACCTTAAATGTAAATGGACTAAATGCTCCCACCAAAAGACACAGATTAGCTGAATGGATACAAAAACAAGACCCTTATATATGCTGTCTACAAGAGACCCACTTCAGACCTAGAGACACATGCAGACTGAAAGTAAGGGGATGGAAAAAGATATTCCATGCAAATGGAAACCAAAAGAAAGCTGGAGTAGCAATTCTCATATCAGACAAAATAGACTTTAAAACAAAGACTATTAGAAGAGACAAAGAAGGACACTACATAATGATCAAGGGATCGATCCAAGAAGAAGATATAACAATTGTAAATATTTACGCACCCAACATAGGAGCACCTCAATACATAAGGCAAATACTAACAGCCATAAAAGGGGAAATCGACAGTAACACATTCATAGTAGGGGACTTAAACACCCCACTTTCACCCATGGACAGATCATCCAAAATGAAAAGAAATAAGGAAACACAAGCTTTAAATGATACATTAAACAAGATGGACTTAATTGATATTTATAGGACACTCCATCCAAAAACAACAGAATACACATTTTTCTCAAGTGCTCATGGAACATTCTCCAGGATAGATCATATCTTGGGTCACAAATCAAGTCTTGGTAAATTTAAGAAAATTGAAATTGTATCAAGTATCTTTTCTGACCACAATGCCATGAGACTAGATATCAATTACAGGAAAAGATCTGTAAAAAATACAAACACATGGAGGCTAAACAATACACTACTTAATAATGAAGTGATCACTGAAGAAATCAAAGAGGAAATCAAAAAATACCTAGAAACAAATGACAATGGAGACACAACGACCCAAAACCTGTGGGATGCAGCAAAAGCAGTTCTAAGGGGGAAGTTTATAGCAATACAAGCTCACCTTAAGAAGCAGGAAACATCTCGGATAAACAACCTAACCTTGCACCTCAAGCAATTAGAGAAAGAAGAACAAAAGAACCCCAAAGCTAGCAGAAGGAAAGAAATCATAAAAATCACATCAGAAATAAATGAAAAAGAAATGAAGGAAACAATAGCAAAGATCAATAAAACTAAAGCTGGTTCTTTGAGAAGATAAACAAAATAGATAAACCACTAGCCAGACTCATCAAGAAAAAATGGGAGAAGACTCAAATCAATAGAATTAGAAAAGAAAAAGGAGAGGTAACAACTGACACTGCAGAAATAAAAGAGATCATGAGAGATTACTACAAGCAACTCTATGCCAATAAAATGGACAATCTGGAAGAAATGGACAAATTCTTAGAAATGCTCAACCTGCCAAGACTGAATCAGGAAGAAATAGAAAATATGAACAGACCAATCACAAGCACTGAAATTGAAACTGTGATTAAAAATCTTCCAACAAACAAAAGCCCAGGACCAGATGGCTTCACAGGCGAATTCTATCAAACATTTAGAGAAGAGCTAACACCTATCCTTCTCAAACTCTTCCAAAATATAGCAGAGGGAGGAACACTCCCAAATTCCTTCTACGAGGCCACCATCACCTTGATACCAAAACCAGACAAGGATGTCACAAAGAAAGAAAACTACAGGCCAATATCACTGATGAACATAGATGCAATAATCCTCAACAAAATACTAGCAAACAGAATCCAACAGCACATTAAAAGGATCATACACCATGATCAAGTGGGGTTTATTCCAGGAATGCAAGGATTCTTCAATATACGCAAATCTATCAATGTGATAAACCATATTAACAAATTGAAGGAGAAAAAACATATGATCATCTCAATAGATGCAGAGAAAGCTTTTGACAAAATTCAACACCCATTTATGATAAAAACCCTGCAGAAAGTAGTCATAGAGGGAACTTTCCTCAACATAATAAAGGCCATATATGACAAGCCCACAGCAAACATCATCCTCAAAGGTGAAAAACTGAAAGCATTTCCACTACGATCAGGAACAAGACAAGGTTGCCCACTCTCACCACTCTTATTCAACATAGTTTTGGAAGTTTTAGCCACAGCAATCAGAGAAGAAAAGGAAATAAAAGGAATCCAAATCGGAAAAGAAGAAGTAAAGCTGTCACTGTTTGCAGATGACATGATCCTATACATAGAGAACCCTAAAGATGCTACCAGAAAACTACTAGAGCTAATCAATGAATTTGGTAAAGTTGCAGGATACAAAATTAATGCACAGAAATCTCTGGCATTCCTATATACTAATGATGAAAAATCTGAAAGTGAAATCAAGAAAACACTCCCATTTACCATTGCAACAAAAAGAATAACATATCTAGGAATAAACCTACCTAAGGAGACCAAAGACCTGTATGCAGGAAATTATAAGACACTGATGAAAGAAATTAAAGATGATACAAATAGATGGAGAGGTATACCATGTTCTTGGATTGGAAGAATCAACATTGTGAAAATGACTCTACTACCCAAAGCAATCTATAGATTCAATGCAATCCCTATCAAACTACCACTGGCATTTTTCACAGAACTAGAACAAAAAATTTTGCAATTTGTATGGAGACAGAAAAGACCCCGAATAGCCAAAGCAATCTTGAGAACGAAAGAAGGAACTGGAGGAATCAGGCTCCCTGACTTCAGACTATACTGCAAAGCTACAGTTATCAAGACGGTATGGTACTGGCACAAAAACAGAAAGATAGATCAATGGAACAGGATAGAAAGCCCAGAGATAAACCCATGCACATATGGACACCTTATGTTTGATAAAGGTGGCAGTAATGTACAGTGGAGAAAGGACAGCCTCTTCAATATGTGGTGCTGGGAAAACTGGACAGGTACATGTAAAAGTATGAGATTAGAGCACTCCCTAACACCATACACAAAAATAAGCTCAAAATGGATTAAAGACCTAAATGTAAGGCCAGAAACTATCAAACTCTTAGAGGAAAACATAGGCAGAACACTCTATGACATAAATCACAGCAAGATCCTTTCTGACCCACCTCCTAGAGTAATGGAAATAAAAACAAAAATAAACAAATGGAACCTAATGAAACTTCAAAGCTTTTGCACAGCAAAGGAAACCATAAACAAGACCAAAAGACAACCCTCAGAATGGGAGAAAATATTTGCAAATGAAGCAACCGACAAAGGATTAATCTCCAAAATTTACAAGCAGCTCATGCAGCTCAATAACAAGAAAACAAACAACCCAATCCAAAAATGGGCAGAAGACCTAAATAGACATTTCTCCAAAGAAGATATACAGACTGCCAACAAACACATGAAAGAATGCTCAACATCATTAATCATTAGAGAAATGCAAATCAAAACTACAATGAGATATCATCTCACACCAGTCAGAATGGCCATCATCAAAAAATCTAGAAACAATAAATGCTGGAGAGGGTGTGGAGAAAAGGGAACCCTCTTGCACTGCTGGTGGGAATGTGAATTGGTTCAGCCACTATGGAGAACAGTATGGAGGTTCCTTAAAAATCTACAAATAGAACTACCATATGACCCAGCAATCCCACTACTGGGCATATACCCTGAGAAAACCAAAATTCAAAAAGAGTCATGTACCAAAATGTTCATTGCAGCTCTATTTACAATAGCCCGGAGATGGAAACAACCTAAGTGCCCATCATCAGATGAATGGATAAAGAATATGTGGCACATATATACAATGGAATATTACTCAGCCATAAAAAGAAATGAAATTGAACTATTTGTAATGAGGTGGATAGACCTAGAGTCTGTCATACAGAGTGAACCAAGTCAGAAAGAAAAAGACAAATACCGTATGCTAACACATATATATGGAATTTAAGAAAAAAGAATGTCATGAAGAACCTAGGGGTAAGGCAGGAATAAAGACACAGACCTACTAGAGAATGGACTTGAGGATATGGGGAGGGGGAAGGGTGAGCTGTGACAGGGCTAGAGAGAGTCATGGACATATACACACTAACAAACGTAGTAAGGTAGATAGCTAGTGGGAAGCAGCCGCATGGCACAGGGATTTTGGCTCTGTGCTTTGTGACAGCCTGGAGGGGTGTGATAGGGAGGGTGGGAGGGAGGGAGACGCAAGAGGGAAGACATATGGGAACATATGTTTATGTATGACTGATTCACTTTGTTATAAAGCAGAAACTGACACACCATTGTAAAGCAGTTATACCCCAATAAAGATGTTAAAAAAAAACCCACTTTTTTTTTGAATTTTAAAAAACACTCAAAGATTTTTAAAAGAAAATTATGATATACGTGAACAAGTACACAGAACTGTTTTGCAATAACAATCATACTGTATGACAAATATTAATACTGTATTACTGCAAAAATTTCATTCCTAGCTATATATCTGAGATACCTTCTTCCATATGCCCATTGGAAAATTTATATAAAAGATTGTTCATTGTAGCAACTGTTTATATTTCAAAAAAGCATGTGAGGGCTTCTCTGGTGGCGGAGTGGTTGAGAGTCCACCTGCCGATGCGGGGGACACGGGTTCGTGCCCCGGTCTGGGAAGATCCCACATGCCGCAGAGCGGCTGGGCCCGTGAGCCATGGCCACTGAGCCTGCGCGTCCGGAGCCTGTGCTCTGCAACGGGAGAGGCCACAACAGTGAGAGGCCACGTACCGCAAAAAAAAAAAAAAAAAAAAAAAAAAAGCATGTGAAAACTTAACTGTTCCTCATAGGAAAACTAATAAACTATGTATTAGACAGAATTAAAAGTAATGAAATAATTTTACATAAGTCATCATGGATAAAACTCAAAAAGTGAAGAAAAATTTCAGAGAGATACATAAATTGATAATAGTTAAATAAAATTTAAAAACATGCAAAAAATAATATGTCTTATTTATTACAAATAAGTTCATGGGACTAACAGAAAACAAAACAGGATGACTTTTGTTTCTGAGCAGTAAGGTTATCTGGAAAAGGCAGAGTTGATGATAGAATTTGAATTTGATTTTACAGGTTTTGCCTACTATATGGCAAATGTGTAAGAGTTGTTTCAACTAAACAGTGATTAGGTGGATGTCTACTTTTTTCCCCCCAAAATTTTGTATATTATATATCTGTTTATTCATTTTAAATGAAAATAACAAAAGAATGGACTTTTGTGATGTATATATCCTGAATCTTTGAGTTTTTGAAAATGACCATCTTTCCTTCACAAATAAAAACTGACAACTTGCCTTAGTATAGAATAATTGTTACAAATTTTTTCTCTCCAAAATTCTCCATATGTTGCTTAATTATATTAATAGCTATTATATTGTAGAGTGTGGAACTAACTCTGTTTAGTGCATAGAATGTTACCTTTTGTATTGTCCCAAAGTGTACAAATTCATTCTTTAAACCTAAAATTTGAAAATTTCATCTTTATGTACATGGAGGTAAATCTTTGCATAAGTTTTACCGGGTATTTGATGGGCTTTTTTATAAGTCGATTTAGATTTTTTTTTTTTTGGTCCAGGAAAATTGTAGTGTCCACTAACTCTTTTCCTTTTGCTATTTCTTTGTCTCATCTTATGTCTTTTTAAAAAGTGAATCCTTCTTAATTATAAGTATTATTATAAAGTAGTTCTATATCAAATGAATTTATATGTTTTATAGATTTTCTTCATCTAAAGTATATTTTTCCTTTGCATTCTTAGTACTATGCTTTTTGTTTTTTGAGTTATAGAATATCTACATAGCTGCTTTTTGGTAATTTTTTCCTGTTTATTCATATTTAAATGAGAAGGTAACTAATCCATATTTTTGTAAGTGAGAAACACATGTAATTTAGATTGCTCTTGTTTTTATTTTCTAGGCTCCTGATTGCTGCTAGATATTCCATTGCTTTTAAGTCAGAAGTCTCATTGCTATATATAGCTTCCATCTATCCCTTTGATATTTTGTAGTCCTAAACTTTAAACATTCTATTGATTTAAGAGGGAATATCTTTGTCCCTCATAAGAGATAGATTATTAACAGATGTTAATTACCATCAATTAACATAATCTTTTAATATATTTATAAGGATATTCTGAGAACATGCAAAACAATACTTTGTAAGGAACTCTGAATAATTTTTTTAGCCAGTAAGTCATATCCATAGTCCTTATAGGCCCAACATTTTCTCCTTAACACTTTATTTTCTTCAGAAATATAACTTCCTTTAAATAAGTTTTGCTATAATATTAATTGAATAGATGGAAATATAGTGTAAGAATTGGTTTAAGTAAAAATATACTAATGCACCAGATTTGAGAGTGAACTAGTCCTGACTGATTGGGAAGGCAGATACAAGGGTATTTTCTTTCTCAGTTTTATCCTTTCTGTAAGATAGTCTTCACACGAAGAAATGCATGCATTGACAGAAATTGCATACTGATTTTCCCCCCAGTGAACTGACATAGATTTCTGTGGTTACTTCTGAGAATTCCTCATATTGACAAGCAGATAGTTAAAAATTTCTTTCTTTTAGGACTATTGGATCTTTGCATCTCTAATATTGTTTATAAACTTTCAAAGAAAGATTTTGTGAAGTCAACTATATATCATTAGCTTTTAGTCAATTCAAGCTAAAACTGCTATAAATAAAGTTGAAATGTACCTTCATGTATCAACAGTCTCTTATATTTTAAACTGATTGAAAGCAGTTTTCTCTCTAATTTCTTGCTTCAACGTTAGTGTTTTGTGCAGTACTTGCACATGGTGAACTCAGTCATTTTTGTTCATCAAAATAAACTCTTATTGTATTTTATCATAGTTAGAATTGAACTTCTAGGTAATTAAAATGTGAAAACCCAATGCCATTTTTTTCCTTTCTGGAGAGTTCTCAGACTCTCAGCCACTGAAATTGATCTCTATTTGATTGAAAATTATTATGTAAAACAATAGTAATAAAATCTCAAGAGACATACTGGTTGTCTCTAAAGTATGAAAGACTTTAAAATAGGATATAAAATGAATTACATTATTTTAAAAGGCAAAATATTTTAATTCTTTAATCACTGCTATTTCAAAACACATATAGTCACAATGACATGCTATTTCTTTTGGAACAATTTACTACTTCATTTCTGCAATGTTACAACCCACTCCATGGTACTGCAAAGGAAATATTAGTGAAATAACTGATTTCCCCTTTGTGGTAGGAATACCATTATTGTGGTATTATAGAAAAATCTAACAATAAATGGCTAAAATTATTAGCTCACTATAAGAATAGACCAAGACAATATGTATAAACTTGTTGTGCATGTATTGAAAAATTCAATGAAACTAACAGAGATGAACTTTCATGAAGATAGAAGTGAGGCAGAATTATAAATCAAACAATTTTGTTGTTAAATGATTAAAGAGACTGCTAATGTTAGGATAATAAAAGTACTAAGAGAAAACATGGAGAAGCAGAATGCACCTGTGTTTCGCCAGCACAGGTCGGGAAGATAATTCCATAAAGAAAGATTTTAATACCTTCCAAAGCTCTCTGAAAATTGGAGATGATTACATGAAGCCATCATAATTGTTTATCACTAGACATCAATATCATCCAACTGATTTCCCTTGATGTGATTCAATGCTCATCAACAAACCTCCTAAATATAAATTTACATTTATTTCAATTATTTTATAGGGGAAAAGATGTGGAAGAGTGAAAACTGTGTTCTTTGCTTTAAAGATGTCTCTTTTACTAACATTCAGCATAAATATAACTTCATTAAGAATGGGTAAGGACATACAGACAGATTATGTCTAATTTTACTCAAAATGTTGAATTTTTTTTACATGTGAAAAGCTAAAGACCCGAAACTGGACAAGGGTTCACACAAAAATAATACTTAAAGATGAGATCCTGCCTCTGTGTATAAATTGTACCTTTAGGTATTATTGATAATTCACATTATCTCTTAGTGTGACAATGGGATACTTTGTATTTTATTAATGCCTTGAGGATAACTTTAATTGCCATGTACATAGTTCAGGAAACATTAGATTTTAGGTCTGGAAATTTAGAATGAGTTTTTCTCCGTTAGATACTATTTAGTAATCTTAAGCATATCTCCTTAGTTTTCTAATCTCTGTGACAATAATACCTGTTTTTAGCTATATCAAGAGAGTGTCAAGATTTTTCAATTAAGAAAATAAACGTGGGCTTCTCTGGTGGCGGAGTGGTTGAGAGTCCACCTGCCGATGCAGGGGACACGGGTTCGTGCTCTGGTACGGGAAGATCCCACATGCCGCGGAGCGGCTGGGCCCGTGAGCCATGGCCGCTGAGCCTGCGCGTCCGGAGCCTGTGCTCCGCAACGGGAGAGGCCACAACAGTGAGAGGCCCGCGTACCGCAAAAAAAAAAAAAAAAAAAAAAAAAAAAAAGAAAAGAGACGTGAACTTCCCTGGTGGCACAGTGGTTAAGAATCCGCCTGCCAATGCAGGGGACATGGGTTCGAGCTCTGGATCAGGAAGATCCCATATTCTGCGAAGCAAATAAGCCCGTGCTCCACAACTACTGAGCCTGTGCTCTAGAGCCCGTGAGCCACAACTATTGAGCCCACGTGCCACAGCTACTGAAGCCCGTGCGCCTAGAGCCCATGCTCTGCAACAAGAGAAGTCACCGCAAGGAGACGCCCTTGCACCGCAATGAAGAGTAGCACTGCTCACCGCAATTAGAGAAAGCCCGTGAGCAGCAAGGAAGACCCAACGCAGCCAAAAAATTAATTAAATAAATAAATACTTAAAAAAAGGAAAACGTGAAAAATTTTAGAAAGTTCTGTGTAACATTAAAAGAAAACTAATATCGAGGTGCTAATTAATAGATTTCATCAATCTGAATAAAAATTTATTTTCCCATTGTTTAAAGTGGTATTCAATAATCTCCTATTTAATTCTTTATTAAAGACTCCTTAAATTAATAGAGCATACAAATTTTATTCAGGTCATTTAATTTTTCTTTTTGCTTTTTCAGTAGAGCATGAAAAACAGTTGTCATATTACTATTAAAGACTGACTGGCTTTCATTGATTATAGGACCAAAATGAAGAGTTGATATTTGGCTATCCATTAGTATTTTCCCTATAATTAAGAAAAACTTGTAAGATGGGTGAATTTTGCTGGAGATTACAAGGTAATTCTGGTATGCATAGAGAAAGGAACACAGTACTAAAAAACCAATACTCAGGAACAGCTGGCTTGCATTTATAATTAGATATGAACAATCATCAAAATGTAAAAGTGGTAAATAATTGAGCTTTATAAGACCTATAATAGTTCTACAAATAGGCATAGTACATGGATACTTCTCCCTCTGATATAATTAGTAACATGAAAAGGAATTGGAAGCATAATGGAACAAAAAGGAATTTAAAAATTCTCAGATAGTCTTCAAATGTACTTGGTCATTTAAAGATGAGTTTGTATTAAAACAAATCATTTTAATCTGACAGAGGAACAAATAAATATTAATAGAACTAGCTAAGGGAGGAGGGAAGGATAATTTAGGAGCTTGGGGTTAACATATACACACTACTATATATAAAATAGATAATGAACAAGTACCTACTGTATAGCACAGGGAACTCTACTAAATATTCTGTAATAACCTATATGGGAAAAGAATCTGAAAAAGAATGAATATATGTATATGTATAACTGAATCACTTTCTGTACATCTGAAATTTACACAACATTGTAAATCAACTATACTCCAATATGTTTTTTTAGAAAAAGAACTAGTTAAGGTGATATATTTCTAGTTACAAGCAAGTGAAAAAAAATTAAAGTAAGGTCTACTTTCATCTAGAGCAAGATTCCCTAGGCCATTTACTGAATTGAAGGAAGAAATCTAACAATGTTATTATTTCACTGTGATAATCGGAACCTAAATTTTATTGTTGTTGTTGTTGAAAGTGTAAATAATTAAAATGTATTGCTTTGCTTATTAAGAAGGCTAAAAAGCAAATGCTTTTGTATTATTTAATGTCTTTATATTACTGGAACTATAATAATTACCTGTGTCTATTGTTCTTTCTCTCTCTCTCTTTCTCTCTCTCTCCCTATATATATATATATATATATATATATATATTTCTACTTTAGAAAACAGTTTCTCAATTAAAGATATTCATATTTAGGCAAACTATTATAATAAAATTAAAAACAAAATCAATAGAGATATTTTCCTGGCATCTTCCTCCTCCGTATATGTTCATTTAATTCAGTTAAGATTTGTCAAAAGCAAAAGTCCTAACTTAATCAAATTTGGTTTTATTATCAAAATCATATTTTAATCAATGATGCTTATCAAGACTGAAAGTTATAAATTTTGATCAAGAAGAGTAGAATATATCAGAGAAATATTTTTACTGGAGATCCATGGAAGTAACCTGATAGAATATTCTAACTTTGTTTAACACATGCACACACACACACACACAAACACACACACACACACCCCTACCCCAAAAGTGAGATTTTCCCTTTTACTTAAGATTCATAAGGATGTAATATTTAAGGATATTTTAAAATAAATATGAATTTAATATGGAGCTCTACACTTTCAAGTCTGTCATCAGATTTAGTAATCAGCCCACTCACTTTTCAATTAGTTGAGGTTACACAGTTTCATTTAATATTTGAGTTATTCAGTTTAATTAAAGTAACAAATTCAGACTTGAATGTGTTCAAAGGGGTAGAAAAATTAATTGCAATTTAGAATGTAGCATTTAAAAAAAGATGTCCTCTAACAGCCTGGAACTTAAAAATATTTGGACTAAAATTTGAAAAGTTACTCATTTGAAGCTCAAGAAGTATGTCAACTTTACAAATATTAAGTAAATAGTATTTTGTTTATACAAAGTTAATACATTAGTTGATAATTTTATAATTTATTTTACTTGCTTCAAAGTGAAAGGCACAGGGATAATATGACACAACTACAAACCTAAGCAATTAAATAGTGTAGCACTGTAAAATAATTTTTTAAAGGAATAATAAAATATTGCTCTTGTCTAGAAATGCCCTTACAGATCAAATAGTCCAATATATGAAGTTGTTCTACATTTAAAATCACAACGAAAGCACAAACATATGTGCTTAGGATACTTATTGAATACTTATATGAGTCATTGTGCTAGAGATCTCACAGCGAAGCGTTGTCTTGTTTTTGTGTTTCGATAACTTGATGAAGTATGTATTATTGTTTCTTTTTTTAATGGTATAATGATAGCATAAAACATTATTTGGATAAAAATTTTACATTGTAAAGCATGTTTGTCATTATTATTTAACGTTAACAACAGCCTCAGATAGATCACACATGTACCATTGCACTAATTTTGGAGATCTGCAGGCTAAGAATGAGAAAATGGAAATGACTTCCTAGACTGTCTAGAGCTGAAAGCTTAGCTTTAGAATTCTCATTTCCCTGCTTTTATCAATGACTAGGTCACATTTAGAGTAGTATTTACTGTTGATTATTATTAATGATGATTATTAATAATAAAAATATAACTCAGTGTCTGCTAAAGGGAATAAGTTTATTATTTATTATCACTTCCTCTTCATTGTGTTCTCATATTCATACAAATATCTAAATGACAGATGGATTTTTTAACAAATATTATGGGGCTTCCCTGGTGACGCAGTGGTTGAGAGTCCGTCTGCATTTGCAGGGGACACGGGTTCGTGCCCCGGTCCGGGAAGATCTCACATGCCGTGGAGCAACTGGGCCCGTGAGCCATGGCCGCTGAGCCTGTGCGTCCGGAACCTGTGCTCCGCAACGGGAGAGGCCACAACAGTGAGAGGCCCACGTACCACACACACACACAAAAAATTATGATGAGCCCCTACATTGAGTTTGGGATAACAGATTGCCTCTTATATACATATTTTTTACACTTATTAATTTCTCAAGAATTGGAAGGTATTGTGCAATCAATGTATTTATTTAAAATTGGTTTACTGTCTTAGCATTATCTTCTTCACACCTCATGTTAATAAAGCTAATAAAAACTATTATCAAATCAATGATATTATAAACTGTAACTTCTTAAAAATATGAAAATAAAATTCTTATGAGTAGTGTTTTTGCCTGTTGTTTGTTAGTTTTCTATTGGCTGGATTCATGTACTATACAAAATTATTCTAACAGTCTGTCAATTTATGACAGCATCTGCTTCTTGTCTTCTGTAATACAAATACTACATTAATTACATAGTATATACTGAGGTAACCAGGATATTTTTTTCCCAATTGACAGTGAAAAGAAAATGTATACGTTTTACATATATATAAATTAAAACTGTCCTTTTTAATGCATCCACGTGATTATACTTAGAATACCCTTTGCAGTTGTAAAGGTCTCTAGAATTTGCCTTGACTCTAATGTATAACTCTGGGAAAAATTACTTTGGGTGGTTGGCAGATTGTTATTTAAGTGGAATTTAGGGGAAGCAATCAGGTTGCAAAATCAGAGGAGGATGTTAACCTGAGTTTGCCAAGCATTTTATGAACGATTGAGAGCTGTTGTCAATGGTTCTCATCAAACATCTATGTTATCACTAATAGGTATAATCTAAAAAGTAAAACAAATGAAGGTATATAAAATAACAGAAACAGATTCATAGATATAGAGAACAAGCTAGTGCTTACCAGTGGGGAGAAGGGAGGGGAGAAGGGTGAGACAAGGATATGGAATTAAGAGATACAAACTACTATATATAAAATAAATAAGCAACAAGGAAATGTTGTACAGCACAGAGAAATATAGCAATTATTTTATAAAAACTTTAAATGGAGTATAAACTATAAAAATATTGAGTCACTATGTTGTACTCCTGAAACTAATATAATATTGTAAATCAACTACACTTCAATATCAAAAAAAAAAAAAATAGAAGAGGTGCTGCTAAAATTGGGAAGAAGTCAACAAGGCTCCTTTCCATGTCAAACCCATTGTTGGGATTATAGCCCCAACAATAAGAATATAAGTATATCTGGGTGCTATTACCATATAAGCAGAAATATTAATCTATTTCCTACAAATCTAAAATTTAACAAAAAAAGTTAATAATGTAATACAAAGCAAGGCATAACAGTCTATGATAAAGTTACCTACAGTGCTACTCCAACAATTATTTACAAGTTGTGGGTGGAATAAATAATTCATTTTTTTGAAAATCCCCTTTTCTTCCCTTATGAAAAACAATAGAAATTAACTGAGAATTTTATCCTTTCTCTTTTCCCCATAAGATGTGTTTTCAGTACTTCTAAGAATTAAATGAAAGGAAAGGTAGATATAACTAGAAGCTTATTAAAGATTTATCTTCAGAGTAATCCTATTTGTCTAGTGTTTAAAGGAAATATGAAAAAATATATAAATTCAAAGCAAATGTAAAAGATGATGTGAGTGGAGCCATTTAAAATAGAGCCAGAGCAGCCATTCCAGAGGAACTGCCTTGCATGTCCTGTTTTCTGTACCTCTGAACTGGACCAGACCACCTACATTCCACTACAATATCCTGTTGAAAGGACTGATAAATGAACTTTTACGTAGTGACCACTTCACCTGACTAATCAGTGAAGTACAGGTCTAGCTTTACCTCATCTTTTACCAATGAACACTTCATCTGATGGATTACCTCATCTTGTACCAATTTATTCTTCTTAAAAAAACAAGTCACTTCATCTTCCTCTCTTTTCTTCATAAAAACCCTCAGCCCCTCTCCTGTAATGGAGAGGTTGGGTTTGGGTTTCTACCTAAGTTTGTGTATCCCGAATTGCAATTCTTTGATCCCAAGTAAAGGCTTCTCTTCTGAACTGCACTCTTGTTTTTTAGATTGACACAAAACTTATGCACATTAAACAGATTAATATGAAATATATAACATTTTTATTGTAAAAACTGTTTGCCAAAGTTATTTTATTTATCTGCTGAGAAACAGTTGATGAGTTAAACATAAAGGGCCATATCTTTAATATTAGCAGGCTTTTTGCTATTGCATATTCAGAGTTAAAACAAAAAGACCCAAGTCCCTAGATTTGTTGTTAGTAAATTCAAAAGCTTGATGTTCCAGTTTATGCTAATAATTTGAAATGAGATGTGGGAATTGAAATAACCTGGGATGTTGGAGTTAATATGTACTCCACACTTAAACCTGGATCCTTCTACCATATGCAAAATCATGATCCTTGCTGTAAGAAAGAACAGATAGGAGTCTATTTTTCCTCCTAACAATAATGTTTCAATGTCTCTTCTACTAATAAGAACATAAAACATAATTAAAAATGAAATTAAATGTGTTTGGATAGTTATTTTCATTCATTTAAACAAAAAATTTTTACTTATAACTGTTACTTCCTCCATGTAAATTTCTAAAATCCCTAGATTACAGAACACGAAAGATTAGAGACTCTCTCATGATATTAATTTTCACTATCAACTCAATTTGTACTTTTGCATAAATATGTAAAGAAAAAGAAATCTAGATGCAATGTTTTTAAATGAAAACATTCAAGAAGATATTACGTACTAATTGACAATATTGGTGAAATAACCCCCAATTTATGGGACACACTGCAGAGCAAACATTTCAAAGCTAAATTACAGTTAAGAGCAATAGTGGTCAACTGCAGTATCTTTCACGGGTGTGCAATCAAGCAGTGTTTAAACAATAAAATGCTACAACTAGTGAACACACTAGTTAGGGAGATGTTTAGAAAACAGAATTTGAGCTGAGCAAGTGATATAATGTGGTGTAAGGAGAAAAAGATTTAAAGTATCAAACAAATTTATCAGATATTTCAGCAAACAATTCTATATGCTCTGGTTGAGTTTCAGGCCCACCCTAAGCTTACAATGTTGGAAGAGTTTTAGGACCTTCTGTTATTTAGGTTCCCTTTTTTCCCACTAGTTATTTCCAGTATTTTCATGCTTTTGTGGATTGTGACTTTCCAAGAAGAGCATTTACTATTCTCATGTTTAGAAAATTAACTTACCAGATCCCCTTAGTTTTACAGAAGAATTTACTAACTTCTCCAGAATTCAGAAAAAAAAAAACAAAAAAAAACAGGTTTGATAAAAATAAACCTGACCTGTGCATTCAGAAAGAAACATTAATGTTATTTTCATCAGGGATAAAATAAAGAATATTTGTATTTCAGGATAAATAAGACCATTTTTTCTTTTAGTATTTTGGGAAGAAACAAGTGGGAAACTGTGAAACTGAACAAGAGATAAAGAAATCCAAAGAGGTAAAGAGAATACGTTTGTGAACAAATGTTCTGGAATTGTTTGGCAAGGCATCCCAGGTCCAGACTTACCTTACACATAAAAATAGCTGCTTTTTTTTTTTTTCTCTAGCCAATAAAAGAAGGGATGTCTTACCTAAATCTATAATATTCTACTCCATTTTAATGTACCAGTGTTTAAATACATAGAATTGAAGTTCTTGTGTTTTCGTTTCTTCATTTGCACAGTAAGAATGAAACAATTAACATATGTAAATTATTTGAACCCTCAAATAACCATTTGATTGTTTTAAAACCGAAACAATCGATTATACTCTCTGATTGAAATAATGAGGTCGATTGATTCATTGATTTCAAATTGATCAATTGTATTATATGTTTTGCAGTGTCCACTTATGACATTTTGTCCATCTTTAATTTATTCAAGTCAATCAAATTATACTTGTTTCTATAGCTTGGTATATCTCAATTATCATTTAAATTTTATTGCATTTATTGAAAACAGAATTTATTACTTTCATTACAGTAAAAGATCAATATTTACCTTTAAGTAAAATATCTGTGATATTTTTCTCAGAAAAGTGTCACTCATCCTAAATTATGCATATTTACCTTTTATTTGATATTTTAGGGATTCTTTGATAATTATATATCAAATCCATTTGGAACATATTTTGATATTAAGGAAATTAACCAAGTCTATTTTCCACTTTAATAAGTCATTTTTTTTAAATCATTTATTGAATAATCCATCCTTTTGTTTATTGGGTTGAGGTACCACCTTCTATTTAGTTATAGTTGCCACTAGTGATAATCTTATATGCCACATTAATTTTGTTAATTAAAAAACAATTTTTATGTTTTTATATGTTTAAAAAACATAATTTATAGTATATTCATAAAATAAATTAAAGTATTATTTGGACTGCTCTCTATATATTTAATTGAATATGTGCTCCTTTTAAAATGGGCATGCCTTTATATAAAATTAGAATATACTCCTGTGAGAAATGTTAAAAGAAAATCTCCACACAACAGATTGAGTGCTTTTGTATGTTATTTTTTTTCACCAGTTTTTCCACAGGTTCAATTCTATTTTTGTTGATCAATTTCATAACATATTATTGTACACATTACCCATTTCACCCACTTTGCAAATGCATTAATGTAAAATCTTCAATATAGGTAAGATTTTAAGTCAGAGGAACACTCTGTTACCCACAGACTTTCCTTCTGGTGTGTTTCCATTGGCTCTCCAGATTCCCTTTCTGCGCCAGTAACGAGGTTGATCACAGACAAAAATGACTGTTGTTGACTTGGTTCCTTTCTTTTACATGGGCCAATTTACCTTCCAACTCTTATTCCTCCAGATTAAGGGTTTTTGTGTAGATTTTGCCAGGATGTCTTCTACCTGCCTTCTCTGGAAGTCACTTCTGTCTGGGGTGCTTCCTTCAACCACATTTCATCTGCTATTTTTCTTTTTTTCCTGATGAAAGTTCTTCAGAATTGATGTCATGACTTTGGCTTCCTCCCATCACTTCAGGGCTGATGCAGGTGTGATATTTCCCTCTCATACATGTTTATCTTTATGCATTTTGCCAAATATTGAAAGAGATGCTGGAAGCTCATATTCATAATATAATACTTTTGGAAGAAATTTTAGTAGTTATGTATAAAAATGATATTGAATACAAATATTACACATGCATTCAATAAGTTATAAGTGGCCATTAATTAATAAAATTAAAGTTCAAGAAGCTGTCTTCTTTTTCATCTCATATAGTTTAATACTTTTTTCCTTATTTAAATATAGGTGTTTACTTGATGTGTTTTTACCTTAGTTATAGATTCTCTAAAACATTAAAAGTTAAAAGGATTTGGGATATAAAATGGGAATTGAATAATCATTTTATTTACAAACTACTTTTTAATAAAATATAAAAGAACATATACTGACTGGTTTTCATGGATCAGGATTATTTTCTGAATATGCTGTCTATGCATTTTTAGTTATGAAACATTAAAATATTATTTTGCAGAATTTTTTGTAGTATTCTAGTGTTGTTTATCCAGTTTTGTTTATCATTTAAAATGTTATTTCCATTCAACATTATTTGTAGAAAACAACTATCAAGTGCTCTTACTCTAGTAATTAGATAATTACTATTTAACACTGACCTGTCTTCTTTCCATTAAACACCAACTCATTTTCTTAATGTAAATAGCATCATGAAAATTAAAGATGCAAGCTTCTTAAAGAATTCATGTACTAGAGAGATGAATGAAGACTAAATAAAACAGCATAGCCAATATGCCTCGTTGAATTCTCAGTGAATGATTTTTTTCCTAAATCATAAAATTTAGAATGACATATTTTTAAATTCTACCTTTCTTCTAATTAACATATTGTTTTCCTTACATATTAGTGAAAAACAATTAAATAATAAGTCAAATTTCACTTGAAAAGTAAATGAAATATATACTGAGTAAATTAAAAAATATATGAGATCCCTAATTTTCTACAACTGAACATGGCCCATGCACTAAAAAAGAGTGTAACTAACAATCCCTCATTTTTAATTTGATGAGTTTTTAACACATTTGTTTACCTAGTACTAGCACTTTTTTTGGAGGCACCAAAATAATTTGGATCAGATAATTTCTCCTGTTCTTTTTCAATGGATATATGTTTTGAGTGTACTTTGATTAAAAGGAATGGTTTATATAACAGCAATGCAAGGTTTTGTAAAACCTAAGAGCCTATTATAAACAAACAATTCCTGCATGTTACATAGCCATCTAATTTACACTTCTTGTGTTATGCATAGTGAAAGCTAATGCATAGAGACTTAGAGTTCATGTTTAGTTTTGAATGTAATATTGCAATATTCTATTAACCATTTACTTTGTATTTTCCATATAAATGTATGTATATACAGACACACATAACATACATACATACATACATACATACACAGTGTTTAGTTGCTGTATTTTTTTTTCCTTTAGATCTGTATTCTAGTTGCCACTAGTGACCTTGCTAGAAGATTTGTACTTTACAAAATGTCTGACCTTTTAGTCCAATCACACTGGGCAGGCTTCCATATTCATTAGGACTGCGAGAAGATAGATTTTATCATGTTTCTACAGTGACCATTATATTTATCAGCCAATTTCTATCTTCCCCAACATTTCCAGCTTGCTTAGGAATATTACTAGAATGAATAATACAGGAAATCTTTTGTACCCAAACACTAGCAATGTTAAACTGTTGCAATGTTCCATTCAATATAAAAAAGACTGTGATCAAACATAAATTATAAATAGTTGTTTGTACTACAAATAACTACACTGTGAACAATTCATATTTCATATTTGCATGCATACTAGAAAAACATCTGTGGCTTTTATATAAACAACATAGATTTGCCTAAGATAAAAAAAATATCTCATAGAGAACTAATGTAAAACTAGAATATAAACAACAACAATAATAAAGAATTGAGGTTTAGATATTTATTTTTGAATAAATATTGATTGTCATCCATAGAGACTATTTGATGTTTATTGAAATATATATTTCCATATATAGATTATAAAGCACTTCATAATGTTCCTGAAATATAGTACATGTTCCAAAATATTGTTTTTACTAATTACTATTACTGAGTGAAAATTCTGTATGCATACCCAGGTGATACACGGGAAAGAAAAAATATTTGTAACTACTTTAAGAATGTTTTGCAGATAACATGGACCAATGTGCCTGTCACATTTTAAATGATAAGTAGCACATTTAAAATTTATAGCTGATAATTATTTTTCTTTCAAAGAACAGGTACTACTCTCATTAAAATAAATATAACAATGATTTGGCTAGAGAAAATGTTTCTGCGCTCTATAAATAAAAATATTCAAGTAGAAGTTCATATGCATATCTGTATGGCTTCACTATACCAGAGAATATATTCAAAAGGAGAAAAATATTTTTTCTCCTTTCAATCAATAATAATAGAAGCAATACTTTCTCATTAATTAATAGAGCTTGACTGCCTCAAAGTCTCTGTCCTAACTTTCATAAACATTTCTCTTTTTTTACTCATCAATTGAGAACTATTTTCCAGTCTTTATAAAATGTTGTATCAGAAAGCTGACCTTCCCCCAAATTTTCAACAAAGGGCAATAATAATAACAATATCAACATTTTTAATATTTTGGATTATTAAAAATTTTTTATTGCAGTATAGTTGATTTACAATGTTGTGCTAGTTTCAGGTATATAGCAAAGTGAATCAGTTATATATATACATATATCCATTAATTTTTAGATTCTTTTCTCATATAGGTCATTACAGAGTATTGAATAGAATTCCCTGTGCTATACAGTATGTCCTTTTTAGTTATCTATTTTAACAGAGGAATGGATAAAGAAGAGTGGCACATATATATTATGGAATATTACTCAGCCATGAAAAAGAATGAAATAATGCCATTTACAGAAACATGGATAGACCTAGGGATTTTCATACTGAGTGGAGTAAGTTAGAGAAAGACAAATATCACATGATATCGCTTATATGTAGAATCTTTAAAAAATGGTACAAATGAACTTATTTACAAAACAGAAATAGAGTCACAGATGTAGAAAATAATATCAACTTTGAATTGACCTGTCATAAACATGGAAATTGACAAAGATCATAAAGTGAATGCCTGGTATCAAAGAGAATAAACTGTTAGAAAAAGGAAATTAAAAGGCAAGGTTTTCAAGAAAATTTAGCTCTATAGGAAAAGATATGATAATCTACACGTGGTTGTAATATTGCTGTGTCAAAATGTGCAGTACTGGAGCTTCTGTTGTTAGGAATCTTTTTCATCCCCTTCAGTTGTTTATAGGCCTGTTTTTAAAAATTGATTCTGTTTTTTTTCTTCTGGCAAAAGAGAATAGCAAATTCTAGACACTGGATATGCTTAATAAGGTTGGTAGAGTGTTAGGTACTAAGAAAAGGCCCACACCTCAATGTTTCTGTGAACAAAATATATGTCCAGAATTTAACATTTCTGCTCATTGTGGTGGCTCCAATAATGGGAGATGTATGTTGATAGGTGGCATGTGGTGGGGTAGAGTGGAATTTAAAGTAATGTTTCGATGACATTGCTGTTTTTGAAGCAAATTGACACAAGAGACATTGCAAGAATTGGTAGACAAGGCCTTTATAACTATTTATTAAATAAAGTAATTTGATTAAAACAATCAGTTGTTTGAGTATTCATAGAGTTAGGAGTGTCACAGAGTCATTATAAGAATAAACCTTGGAAAGAAACATGTGAGTTTGAATCCAAGATCTTTCACTTACCAAGAGCTTTTGTCTGAAGTAATTTGATTAGTGCCTTGATCCTGTTTTCTAATGTGTTCTAAGTGGGAAAAAAAAAAAAAACAACCTTAAATAATAGAGTGGCTATGAGAATTAAATAAAATAACACATATGAAATAGCATCTATAAAATATTTAACTGAATGATTGCTATCTAATAGGTATTTACTAAGTAATTTTTAATATAAAGATATAAATTTCAGTATTTAAGATAAAATTATTGAAATATTGGTATATGACAACACATTCAATGAACATACAGGTATAGTTTTATTTTATTAGTTGTTTTCTTTATTATACCTGCTTAAATTTTGAAAGTCTTCATCATACAGACGTATCCATAACATACAAGAATAAAAATATATTAATAAGAATACGACGGTTAAGGAAAATTAAATTTAGAGCAGACTCACCCTGGAGTCTCTCTTGCTTCCCTACTGGCCCCAGAGAAACAAGCTGCTGTTGTGTGAACCATTTATGGTAGAGATTGCATGGTAGGGAATGTGGGCTGAGCCCAGGAACTGAGGCCCTACTTGGGCCAACAGCCTGAAAAAGAACTGAAACCTTCAATGACTTGAATGTCTTTGGAGTGGATTCTCCTCTTGTTAAATCTACAGATGAGAATGCAGCCTGGTTAACTGACAAGTTTACTGCAGCTTGATGTGACCTTGAAAGAAAGAACCAAACTATGTCATAGCTGACTCGTGATCCAAAGAAACTGTGACACCTGTGTTGTTTTAAGCCACTTAGTTTGTGCTAACTTGTTATGGGGCAATAGAAAACTAACAAATGTCCCTTCATTTCCTACTGATTTTGACCAAATTATTTTTTATATTCTTGGTGTCTCCTAACAGCAAGCATTTCTGCATCTCTTCTTTGCATAATTGATCTCTTCTCAGGTGTAGACTCCTCCTACATAATTCTGTGGTTAAGCTTTCTCTGCTCTTTTTTAAAAATCTAGTTTAAAGGTGGTAGATCAAGAGCATACTTGTTCTCAACCTCTCCTATTAGTATCCCAAGAGAGGGATGAAAGATGTGAGTGTGATCTATCATTTTAAGTGAGAAGATCCTCAATACTTAATCAGCAATATATGTTAGACATTCTTTCCAGTAAACTAGCAAATCTCCATTCTGTGGGACAGAAAGTTTTGCCTTTTACCAATGGCTCACAGTCTGACTGTATTTAAAGGAGAACTCAAAATAGAATTTCTGATAAAAGTAAATCTTTACTGAATATTTTTGAAAAATGTAATAATCACAACATAGATAAAATTGCAACATCTTAATATTATAATACTTTAATGTTTGTAGCATATACTAATGTATTTTTTCTTCATTTGACTTTTACAACATACCTGCAAGATGATTTTATTAGTGCCAGTTTTTACATAAAGAAACAGATTCAGAAGGATTAAGTAGTATACCCAAAATTAAACAGCTAATTAAACATTGAGACTAAAACTGTAATTCAAATGTAGCTGTGTCTATGCTTTCTTCACTAAATCAGTGAATTTTAATCTCTGCTACCTAGATCTTCTAAATGCTAACCCTCTTAATCTATTCCATACCTATACCAACATTACTAACACAAAAAAAATTCTGACAAGTAAGTTCTTTCATCATTTTAACATACTTTGATTAATAATATATATACATTTAAAAAGTTCTTTACTTTTAAAACATTTTAAAGTCACTTTTCATTTAATGTTGATTTCATCATTTGATGATGATTTTATAGTAATCTTAAATAGAAAATTGTGTAATAGTTCACCCACACTTAAATTGTTAGGGGTAATGTTGGATTGGAGTTGAATAAATTTATAATAAAATAAATAAATAAAACATGAGAGAAATATACTTCCTTTCTTTGTCCAATTGTTATCTGAACCTGTAATCTCTTTAACCTTAAGCCTTATATCTTTCAACCAGAAGCTAGACAGTACATGGAATGCTAGAGCAAACCATGACTGTAAGTGTTAACTATTCTAGTCATTTTATTTGTATGTGAGGAGCTTGAACCCAATACAGGGGAAGATATGTTTAAGTCATACTTAATTGAAGAAATGACTAGGAGCAAAAATTTGATATTTTAGCTTCAGTATTCTTTACAGTATTGACTTCTTACATAATCACATTTTTCAATGTAAAACTCCCTAGAGACTCTTGCTAAGTATAGATAACTTGATTACAGAAAGAAAAAGTGATTCAACATCAAGTGGAAATAAATCTTCGTTGGAAAAAAAGTAATTCAGACTCTAGTTAAAGAAAAGTTTGACTCTATCATCAGGAGTCTGTATCTTAGGTATAAATGATGCCAGGCAATGTCTGCATGAGCTGAGGTTCAGTAAAAGAAATAGAAATAAGTCTTGGTGTTTTAGGCAGGAAATTATTTAATACAGATCATAAGCTTCTTATATCATTAACAGGCTACAAGGAATGGAAGTCTGTGAACTAATGTGTGACTATTAATTTCAAGATAAATCTACTGTAGCTGAATTCCAAAGGTCAGAAAGCATCTGTCATTATTTTTACAACCACTTCTCTCACCCTCAGCTGCCTGATAGCCAGGAATCTGGAAACCAGGTCCTGAAATATGGAGGCTGGCAGCCACAAACAACTAGATCTAACATCTTTCATTCCAGCCTTTAAAGCCATGGGAAGATGGCCTCTACATCACTTTCACTTTTCATAATTCATTTGAGTGCTTCTCATTTTCAAAACTTAATTTAACTTAGATTACTCTTAGCTACATAGGGACCTAACAAATGTGAAATTTTAATATATTTGTCCCATTATAAGGGAAGGAATATTAAAAGTAGTGTGAAGGTATGGTAAATATCCATAAACTATATTCATCTCTATCTCAACACGAAGCATAAATAGAAAAGCCATAAAATGTAGGGAAAATACTTAAAACTTGAAAAAGACTAGTTAAATATGATTAACATTCTACTCTACTATATTTTATTTTTGGCTGCGTTAGGTCTTAGTTGAGGCACGTGGGATCTTTGTTGAGGCATGAGGGATCTTACCCCGTGGCGTGTACGCTCTTCGTTGTGGTGTGCGGGCTTGTCCTTAGCTGTGGTGCACAGGCTCCAGGGCACCTGGGCTCTGTACTTGTGGTGCACGGGTTCCAGAGTGTGCGGGCTCTGTAGTCTGCATCACTTGGGCTCTAGTTGAGGCACACGAGTGCAGTAATTGTGGCACCAGGGCTTAGTTGCCCCGTGGCATGTGGGATCTTAGTTCCCAGACCAGGGATCGAACCTGCATCCCCTGCATTGCAAGGCAGATTCTTTACCACTGGACCACCAGGGAAGTCCCTCTACTGTGTTTTATTACTCCAAACCAGAATATCTTTCTCATTCACACATATGGGAAATTGTGAAAACATATAGAAAAATTCACAATAACATATCTATTAAACTTCATTATTATACTCTATATTAGTGGAATGTTAATTTATCTCAAGTACAACATTTTGCATGAGGCATAATTAAGAAAGACCACAGAAAAAGTTATATACATACATTTAAAAATAAAAAAAAATAACATCTAAATATGTTTTCAATTGTATGATAACCCATAAGTAAAAATGTAATATACATGTATTGCAAAATTTAAAAATAAGGATAAACATGGAAAAAAAAGAACAAATCAGACCTAATGTAGGCATTCTAATGACTGTGAAGAGGACAATTACTAGGCAGGGATACAATCTCACATTCTGAGTGAATTTTTTTTTTTGTACATTTTTTTGGATACATGTTACTTTATCAGTGGAATGTTACCTTTTGGCTAAAAACAAAAAATTCCTGGTTTATTTATTTTTGTTCTATTGTTATGTCTTTCATTATAGAACTATAAATATTCCCATATTTGTCACAGCAATGCATTTCCTAACATTACATGTAGTAATTTCACTTTAGAAATATACTTTTAAAACTACTTTAAAAAATATGTAGTAAGGTACAGAATGAAAAAAAAATTCTTACAAATATGTTGAAATAATTTCTAGGTCCAAGATGGAGTCTATTCTGCCCAGGGACCATGTCAGCAAACAGAAACTTAGATAATTTTCCTTTCCCTGTAAATGCTCTACTTGACCAGAAATGCAGCATATACAGTCAGATAATTTCCAAACCACAAGCCATCCCTGGACCCTATCTTTATTTCCTTCTCCTTTTTCACCCCCAACAAGATTGACTATGTGGCCACAGCCAATCAAATATTTTATATTTTTCTCTTTCTTGGCATTTATTCTTTATCCTATAATAGCTTCCTGCCTTCTGCCCCATTTTGTAGTTCTCCCAAAGGACACTGTCCCTATCGTGAAGTGTTAAAGTTTGTATAACCTAAGTTGTTTTCTTTAATCATTTTTTAGCAAACGATAATTTCAAAAAAATAATTTAAAGTAACACTGTAATTTATATAACTTTGGTGATATTGTTATTTAACTTGTCTCTCATTTTCAATAGAAAATCTGTGTCTAAAATTATTAGTTTGATGTTAATCATGTGACGTCAGCAGTAGTATAATTCTTTATCTAACGTATATATTTTGTCCCATAGATTTTTTTACAAAAACACATTTTTAGTTAAGCATTTTAGTGTGTAATATTCTTAAATGACCCCAAAGGCTTGAAAGTTTATTTTAATAATTATAGTATATGTTACTGAAATACTAGCTAACTATATGCATTTTTTAAGCAACAAGATTTTTAAACTTATAATAATAAACTTAGACTTATTTAGACTTAGTGGTTATCCATTTTAGAAAAATATGTAGACTACAGGATAAAACCCAAATAAATGATTCAATGGATATTGGCTAATCATCTATTATATCCCAAATATTATACCAAGCACCTATGTCAGTACCTAATAAATAGAAACTATAAATTTTCTCATAAGTATCCTAAAATCTAGCTATGAAAATAAAATCTTGATACATAAAAAATTATATAAAGTGTGAAAAATTTAATTTTCAACAGAAATATTTAAAACAAAGACATAAAAAAAAAAGTTTACCTGATAGTAGCTAAAGGGCCTTAATAAACTAGGGATACACTGAGACATTAAAAATTGGGCATCTGTGTTTAATAAAAAACACATACAAATGAAGCCAACTAACATAATTCTTGGGAATAACCGTTCATTATTACATATGCATTCAGATTTTTTATTTATAAAGTGAAACAAAGAAATTCTGGTTAATAGTTTGTACTATTATTGCTAGATTGTATTTCTTTTGATTCCTTCTTACTGTGCAGTATACAAATACTCAAGGTTCCTAGAGATTCAGTGAAGTATGAGAAATACATGCTTAAGGGTTTCACCTGACACTTAACAGGAGCAAGTTTGTTGTGGGATTTTCCATACTCACCATCACCCAGGTCTAAAACTTCATTCAGTGGACAAGAGTGCACAAACCACAAAGTGGACAAAACCTGACCTCATTTGAATGTAACTGCTGAAGGTTGCTACTCTTGGCTACCTAGCTGAGCAAGCTTTCCTCAAGTTTTTTCAAGAAAATGAAAGCAATGCACCCTATATTTAAATAAATTAATACTTTCTTCTTCACTTATCATTACATCTCCTCATCACATCATTTGCAATTTTCCAGGTGACAAAATAGTGGGGGTTTTTTTAAGTAAAAGAAATACAACTCCTACTCTGGAGTTTTAGTTTAGCAATATAAAGAATTTCATCTGAAAATTACTTCATGAATAAAGCTCCTCTTACACATGAAGATAATTTAACATACATTTAATCAATAACATGCTTCTGAACACCAAGCATTAAATTTGTCACATATTTGATTAAACTGAATTTGAAGTGTTCAGGATTCTGTTAGATCTAATTTTAGAAAATTGTTTTTAGTTGTAAACTTTTTCATCAATAAACCAGCAGAAGATTTTATGCAATTCATATTTTACATGTTGGAGGATTGCTTTCTCTTTTACCATTCTTATTTTAAATCATTTTTTAAAGTGACTATTTCCATGGAGACAGTGATATTTGGCAATATCAGCAAAAACATTTTTTAAGTTAGAAAGGTGTCCAGTACTATCTGTAAAGTCATTAAATATGAACAGATTTACCAGTAACTCCTTAGATTTTCCTCTGAGGTTGAAATATGAGGTGTGATTTCATTGGAATATGGTGGTTCTAATATTCTTTTACCTGATAAACATGACATGCTATCAATTTGTGTAGAGTTGGAAAATTTCTTCACCTTATCTCATTATTTTTTCCTTGTAGCTACTCTGAGATAAAAGCTTCACTTTTCAAAAGCACATCTATATTTTCTATCAGACAGAATCAATTTAAAACTGTAAATCTTTGTTTTATCTTTGTGTGTTTAATGAAAATTCAGAAGCAGTTTACAATGAGACAGACTTGAATTAAATATTTTAAGCACTTAATTATTTAATGTGTATATACACATATATACACATCTTTAGAACTTAAAATTTATTTTAGACAAACATAAAATGAATTATGTAAATATATAAGGTAAATTAAACAAAATTGAATCATCTATTCATTAGAGTAATCACATAATTATATTAGGTGTGATTTTCCTATGAAATGTTTTGGATTTTAAAATAAATATTTTTGAAAATAAAAGTTTTTAAAATTTCTCCTCAGAATAATGTAACATTTATATGTATTTTCCTAACAATTAAAAAGTATTTATTTTACAGTATCTCATGATTCATATTCTCAAGACTATCTTCTTAACTAGGAAGGATAAATATTTGGTAAGGGAGGAAAATTGGTGTGATGGGCTAACCCCAGTATTTCCACCACCTTATTACAGGCTTGAAAGGAGATTTTTGAAAACCTTTCTTTCAATTTCTGAGCTTGAGTGTAGAGCATAGAAACCTCCAAGACTGGAAAACAAGAACAAGAAAGACTGTAAAAAAAATTTCTTTTAAATTTTTAAAAAGTGGAAAAGAATATCCAAGAACTACACTACAACTACAAAACATATAACATACATGTAATGGAAATACTAGAAAGAGAAGAGAGAAACAAACAGAAAAAAATATTTGAAATAACCATGACTTATAATTTTCCCAAATTAATGTCAGCCATGAAACCACAGATCCAGAAAACTCATAAGGCACCAAGCAAGACAAACAAACAAACAAACAAAAATTTTACCTAGGTATACAGTTTTGAAACTATAGGAAAGAAAATCTGAAACAACCCAGGGAGAGGGGAACACCTATAGAAAAACAAAGATAAGAATTACATGACTTCCCCTCAGAAACCATGCAAACAAGAAAAGAATGGAGTGAAATGTTTAAACTTCTGAGAGAGAAAAACCACCAGCTTAGAATTCTGTATCCTGCATAATTATCCTTCAAAAGTGAAGGAGAAATAAAGACTTACTCAGACAAAGAAAAACTAAGGGGATTTTTTTGCCAGAAGAGCTGTCTTGAAAGAAATGTTAAAAAAAGGTTTTCAGACTGTGGGAAAATAGCATAGGTCAGAAACTCAGATTACATAAAGAATGGAAAAACATCAAAAAAGGAATAAGTGAAAGTAAAATAAAAACTTTATTTTTTCTTATTTTTAATTCACCTAACAGACAACAGTTTCTTCAAAATAACAATACTATCTGTGTTCAGTTATGTGTATATATACACATATATGTTTATATATGTGCTTATATGTAAGTGAAATAAAAGTCAGCAACAATATAAGGGTTGGGAGGAAAGAATTAGGATTATTTTGTAATTATAAAGTACTCACAGTAACTGTGAAGCAGTATAGTATTATTTGAAAATGGGCTTGGAATACTTGTAAATGTATTCCAAAATCTAAAAGAACCACTAAAAAAGGTAAAACAAAGTAACATAACTGGTATACCAAGAAAGCATAAAAATGGGATTATACAAAATCCTCCATTAAAATCACAAAAAGTAGAAAGAGAGGAAGACAAAAATAGTAATAAAGAACAACAGAAACAAATTAGAAAACAGTAACAAATATGGCAAATATTAATCCGAGTATATAAATAATCATTTTGAACATCAATGTTCATCAATCACTTTGAACATCAATAAACATCAAATAAAAGACAGAATGTCAGAGTGGATGAAGAAACAAAACCCAAATATGTATCGTATACAAAAACCTACTTTACATATAAAGATAAATATAGGTTAAAAGCAAAAAGATGGAGAAAATATACCATGTTAATGCTAATTAAAAAACAAAACAAAAAAAAAACAGGAGTAACTATATTAATTTGATACAGAACAGACTGAAAATGAGGAAAATTATCAGGGATACAGAGAGACATTACCTAATAATAAAGGGGTTAATTCTCCTAGAGGATATACCAACCATTAAACAGCATGTGCCTAAAAACAGAGAGTCAAACTACATGTTGTGAAAAATTGAAAGTAGAAATAGATGAATCTACTATTATAGTTGGAGACTTCAGCACCTGTCTTTCAGAAAGGGATAATTCCATAGGCAGAAAATCAGTAAAAACATAGAATAACTCAAGAACATGATCAATGAACTGGATACAATTGACATCTATAGACTACTTCATCCAATAGCTGAATATACATTCTTCTCAAGATCACTTGGAACATTTACCAAGGTATACCAATTCTGGGCCATAAATACACTGTAAACATTTTTCAAGAATAGAAACCATACAATGTCTGCTCTCAGACCACATGGAATTAAACTAGAAAACAATAACAGAAAGATACCTGGAAAATCCCAAAATACATGAATTTTAATTAACTCACTTCTAAATAACACATGGGTCAAAGAAGAATCATTAAGAAAAATCTTAAAATATTTTGCACTAAATGAAAATAAAACTTTTCAAAATATGTAAGATACAGCAAAATCAGTATTGTGGGAATTTTTTAGCGCTGAATGCAAATATTACAAAAGAAAAGATCTGAAACCAATTATCTAAGTTTCTACCTTAGGAAACTAAAAAAACAAGAGCAAATTAAATGCAAAGTAAGCAGAAAAAAAGAAATAATAAAAATTAGAGCATAAATCAACAATATTGAAACCATGAAATCAACAGAGAAAATCAATGAAACTAAAAGCTGTTTTCAAAAGTTCTTTGAAAAGTTCAATAAAATCAGTAAGTCTCTAGCCATTCTAAGAGAAAAGAGAGAGGGTATAAACAACTAATATCAGAAATGAAAAAGGAAACATGACTACAGATCTCATGGACATTAAAAGAATAATAAGTAATTATAAATAACAATTCTATGCCCACATATTTGATAACTTTGATGAAATAGACCAATTCCTTGAAAGACAGAACATGCCCAAACTCACAGAAAAATAGACAATCTGAATAGGTTTATATCTATTCAAGTAATCAGATCAATAGTCAATAACCTTCCAAAACAGAAAACAACAGGTTTAGATGGGTTCACTGGTGAGTTCTAACAAACATTTAAGAATGAAATTATGCTAATTCTCTACAATCTGTTTCAGAGAATACAGAAGGAAGTCCTTCCTAACTAATTCTATCAAGCAGCATCATCTGCTGATAACAAAACCAAAGGTATCTCAAGAAAAGAAAACTATAGAACACTATCTCTAATGAACCTAGATGCAAAATCCTCAACAAAATATTAGCAAATTGAATCCAACAATATATAAGAATAATTATACATCATGACACAGTGGGATTTATCCCAGTTATGCAAGGTTGGTACATTCAAAAATAAATTAATGTAATCCACCACATCAACTGGCTAAAAAAGAATAATCATACAATCATATAAATAGAAGCCAGAAAATCATTTTACAAAATCCAACTACCATTTATGATAAAGACTCTCAATAAATAAGAAATAGTGCAAAACTTGCTCAACTGATAAAGAATGTTTACAAAAACTAATAGCTATTTTTGGATTGGGTTGTTTGTTTTTTTTAATATTGAGCTGCATGAGCTACTTGTATATTTCAGAGATTAATATTTGTCAGTTGCTTCATTTGCAAATATTTTCTCCCATTCTGAGTGTTGTCTTTTCGCCTTGTTTATGGTTTCCTTTGCTGTGCAAAAGCTTTTAAGTTTCATTAGGTCCCATTTTTTTATTTTTGTTTTTATTTCCGTTTCTCTAAGAGGTGTAAATCAGAAAGAGAAAAACAAATACCGTATGCTAACACATATATATGGAATCTTAAAAAAAAAAAGTGGTTCTAATGAACCTAAGGGTAGGACAGGAATAAAAACACAAACATAGAGAATGGACTTGAGGACACAGGGTTGGGGAATGGTAAGCTGGGATGAAGTGAGAGAGTGGCATTGACATATATATACACACTACCAAATGTTAAATAGATAGCTAGTGGGAAGCAGCTGCATAGCACAGGGAGATCATCTTGGTGCTTTGTGACCACGTAGAGGGGTGGGATAGAGAGGGTGGCAGGGAGGTGCAAGAAGGAGGGGATATGTGGATATATGTATACATGTAGCTGATTCACTTTGTTATACAGCAGAAACTAACACAACATTGTAAAGAAATTATACTCCAATAAAGATGTTAAAATAAAAAGATAAAAAGGACATCTAATGGCTAATATCAAACTTTGTTGTGAGACAATATTAAGATTTCCCACTAAGATAAGGACACGGCAATGATGTCCCCTTTCACTACTCCTATTCCAAATCATAGTGGAAGACCTAGATAATTTGATAAGAAAAAAATAAAATAAAAATATATTAATTAGAAAGAAAGTAATGAAACAGTCTTTCTTTGCAAATGACATGATTTACTATGTATAAAACCAGAAAGAATCAACAAAAAATCCAGGAACTTATAAGAAATTATAGCAATATTGCAAAAGATTAATATACAAAAGTCATTTATTTTCCTATATACCAGCAATGAACAAGTAGAATTTGAAATTGAAAACACAATACCATTTATATTAGCACATACCAAAATGAAATAGGTTAAATTAAGCAAAATATGTACAAAATCTATATGAAAAAAACTAAGATATATTTAAAGAAATCAAGGAACTAAACAGATGGAGAAATAATCCATGTTCATGGACAAGAAGACTCAATATTGTCAAGATGTCAGATCTTCCTAATTTGACCCATAGATTCAATGCAATTCTAATCAAAATTCTAGAAAGTTATTTTGCAGATTTTGATAAACTCATCCCAAGTTTACATGGAGAAGCAGAAGACCAAGAATAGCCAATATGATATTGAAGAACAAAGTTGGAGGACTGACACTACCTGAATTCAAGATTTACTATAAAGCTACAATAGTCCAGACAGTGTGTTAATTGTGAAAAAACAGACAAATAGACCAATGGAAAAGAATTGAAAGCTCAGAAATAGACCCATGTAAATATAATGAACTGATCTTTGACAAAAGAGAAAGACAATACACTGAAGCAAGGTAGCCTTTTCAATAAATGGTGCCAGAACAACAAGACATCTACGTGCAAAACAATGGATCTGCTTACAGACTTCACATCGTTCAAAACTATAAAACTCCTAGATGATAACATAGGAGAAAATCTAGATGATCTTGAATTTGATAATTACTTTTTAGATATGACATCAAAGGCATGATCCGTGAAAGAAAGAATTGATAAACTGGGCTTCATTAAAATTGCAAATTTTTACTCTGTGAAAGACATTTTCAAAAGAATGAATAAACAACCCATAGACTGGGAGAAAAAAAATGTGTAAGCAACATATTTGATAAAAACTGTTATACATAACATAACAAAAAATAAAGCACTTAAAACACAAAAATAGGAAAACAAAGAACTTGATTAAAAATAGGCCTAAGACCTAACAGACACTTCACCTAAGAAGATATACAGATGGCAAATAAGCCTATGAAAAGATACTCCACATTATGTAACATTATGGAAATGCAGATTAAAACAACAGTGAGATATCACTACACACCTATTAGAATAACCAAAATCCAAAACACTGACATCAAATGCTGGAGAGGATGTTGAACAATGGGAACTCTCTTTCATTACTGGTGGGAGTACAAAATGGTTCAGCCACTTTGGAAATCAGTTTGGTGGTTTCTTACAAAACTAAACCTACTCTTTTTATAAGATCCAGCCATGGGAGCTGAAAATTATGTCCACACAAAAACCTGCATGTGGATACTTTTACCAACTCTATTCATAATTATCAAAACTTGGAAGCAGAAAAGATGTCCTTAATCTTGAATGAATGTGAATGGATAAGTTGTAGTACCTCCAGACAATGGAATTTTATTCAGCACTAAAAAGAAGTGACTTCAAGCTATGAAAAGCCATGGAAGACTCTTAAACACATACTACTAAGTGAAAGAAACCAATCTGAAAAGACAACATACTTTGTGATTTCAACTATACATTATTCTGTAAAAGGCAAAATTTTGGAGACACTAAAATTATGGTTGCTAGAGGTGGGGAACGAAAGGATGAATTAATGGAGCACAAAGGATTTTAAGGCAGTGAAAATGCTCTGTATGATACAGTAATAAAGGATACATGCCATTATAAATTTGTCTAAACCCACTGAATGTACAACACTAAATGTAAAGCCTAATCTAATCTATGGACTTTGGATGATAATAGTGTGTCAATATAGGTTCATTAATTATATAACAAATATCACTCTGGTGGGCAATGTTAATAGGTAAGGAAGGCTATGCACATGTGGGCACAAGGTATCTGGAATATTTCTGTAACTTCCAAACCTAGAAGTGCTGTTAAAACAAAATAAAAATAATTTCTGAAATAATTCAAGTTCAAACATCAGTTCTGGGGAAGCTGAATGCTTACAACACTTCCCGCTGTGATTCTGAGAGCCATGCCTCCGCATGCGTAGGGTAGGGATAGTTCATGAGCTGCAAAGTGAGAAACTATCTTAGGTAGAAAACATACTTTAAAATGGAGATTTGCATGCAGGAAGTGAATGGGGGGAGTGCTCTCTGGGGGAAAAAGTGTAAGGGATTGTTGGAATAGGGATTAGGCAGAGATAAAGTTTACCTTGCTATAGCAGGAACTGAGGTTTCAGAAAACCCTTTTGGGATCACTGCAGAATTGTTCCAATTGGAGTAAGAGAGCCAGAGCTATGTCTTTGAATTCCCACATCATCACACTTTGGATGCAGGCTGCCCCTGGTGAGGAGTGTAAGGGTGGGTGAAGCAACTATTTTCCTCTATGTGCAATTCAACATTCTATTGGTCATTGGTGTTTCTGCATATGTTGATGAGTGATGCACTAATTCTTCTTTGTTCCTATCTTTGCAAGGGAGTTTCCACAGTGAACACCCTTGGAAGATCGAGATAGCATGTCCTTCTGGAGCAAAGGAATGCTTACTGCTCAGTAGAAGAAAGACAATGCCTCTATCTAGAGCCAAGGGCAGGCATGCTACTACATATTAGAAAAGATTCAACTTCACTTTGTTAAGAGTCCCTCTTATGTGATGCAACTCAACACATTTATACATATCATCTTTCTCTCTTTATGCCATGCTTTGGGAAATGGTGTTGATATGTTTACTACAATTGCACAGAATAATAAAATATCCTTTGTATCTGAATCAGGAGTCTTGTGTCTTCTACTAGTATCCATGACACTTTGACAGGCTAACTTGGTAGCCTGCAAGTAGAGTAAAATCTCAGATCCATCATAGTTCTTGACAGTCATTAGCAGCAAGCACACTTTCAGCAGCTGGGAGGAGTGTCTTGATCCTGAAAAGAGGACCTGGGCAGTATGTCTTGACACCCATCCAAAGAACCATGGGGAATCTGCAAAGCAATGTTGAGGGAAGAAACAAGATTTGGGAAAATGGCTTTGTGTAGGAAAATCTGGACTTCTATTAACATAGGGAAAATACTGTGAAGCCAGTTTCTCAGAGAATCAAGGAATCCTTCAGAATACTTTGAAGCTATGTTATTGAATGCAAGTTCCTGTACCCGATGCACTGTGAGGCCAAACAAACCAAAATATTGGAGTTTGGAGCAGAGTAAAGTTTATTGCAGGGCCAAGAATGGAGAACAAGTGGCTTATGCTCAAAAGACTCAAACTTCCTGAGGAGAAGAATTTATAGGCAAAATTTGGGTTAAGGACTACAGGGTGTGTGACTTTCTTCTGATTGATGGTAAAGTACCAGGGTGGTGTTCCAGGACTCCTGTGTTCAACTTCCACTGAGGAAAGCCTTAGTTTCTATAGAACTCAAAGATATATTGCTGTGTATATTCCCGGAGAAGGAGCCAGGACCCTGGCCCACAGCTGCACTATTGCTTCTTGACCGCTCCTCTTTTGTTTCTCAAACGTTCCTTCATTTCTCTGATTAGCAACTGTTTGAATCTTCCCTTTGGTACTCATGGAAGGTCTAGGAGGATAAAGCCTTTTTCCTGCAAAGAAGAAACAGGGGACACTGAAAGGCTTTTTTACCCAGGAAAGCCCTACAAGGTGTTGCTCAGTGTCAGTTAAAATATATAGTTAATTCCAAAATATAAATAAGAAGTATTTTTCTTAGCAGAAAACTGATCATTTTTCAAGTATACATAAACTTTAATACAATGTTATAACAAACACAAGTAAAGCAAAATAAAAACAAAAAAATTCCATGGAGTAGCTGATTGTTTTTGTATATAGTATACAAGTTACAGACCTCAAACATGTAATCTCAGCAGTAATATTGCAGGAGAAAGGGGCAGTGAGGGAATGGTCATGTCTCAGGTCTTGGGCGAGTTCCCAAGACCGGCTGCCAAGTGAAGATCCTTGGCTTTGAGCAGGAAAGAATTCAAGAGTAAGCCAAATTAAAGGGAAAGCAAGTTTATTTAGAGAGATACACATTTCATAGGCAGAATCAGCACTGTATCAGGAGATGAGAGCTGCCCTGGAGCATAAGGGTTGTTGGTTTTTATGGGCTGGGTAATTTCATAGGCTAACAAGTGGGAGGATTATTCCAACTATTTTAAGAAAGGGGTGGAGATTTCCGGGAATTGGGCCACCACCCACTTTTTGACCTACTATGGTCAGCCTCTGAACTGTCATGGCACCTGTGGGTGTGTCACTTAGCATGCTAATATATTATAATGAGCATATAATGAGGCTCAAGGTCTATGGGAAGTCCAATCTTCTATCATCTTGGGCCTAGTTGGTTCCAACCAGTTTTTTTCATATCCTGTTTTTATCAATGGTTGTGTCAGTATTTCAACAGTTGTGCCCTGCTCCCTTCCCTCTTGTCTCAGCAGTATACTACTTATTAATTGATTAAGCAGCAGTGTTATTTTGAAAAGAATATGGTAACTACTGAATTAACTTAAAATAAATCATTTTTTCAGATTTAAAATCTCATTCCTTTGTTTTTCTCTTCAAATGTCAATTATGAACATTCTAGTTGTCAGTGCTCTACTTGATACAAGATATGGATGGGAAAATATAGCATGAAATTCACTCCAAAGTTATGGCTTTAAATGAGAAAACAATCAATTTTTTCTCCCCGTGGAAAATGTACTAAGAAGATCTATAGGAAAATAATGGAAACAGTAGTTAGCTGTGCTGAAGCAGCTGATATCCAGACAGATAAAATGACTTACATATAATCAAGACTTAGAAAATTATAACATATTAAATCATTTTAAAACAGTTATGTAGATAAAAATGGATGTCAGAAAAGAGGTTAGCTATAGAACAATACATTACCAATTTTATGAAACATTTTTAATCTCATTGTTTCTCTATTAGCAATAAATGATTTGGGTTTGTTGGGTTTTTTTTTTCATTGAATCTTTAAAGAGGTTGAGATATTAATGAAATTTTATTCTTATAAGGAGAAAGACTATCTGCATTAATATTTGTCAATAATGAAAAATACATAGTATTTTAATTGACTCTGGATTTAAGATAAATTATAGGGAAAGAACATTGATCTCTGAGAAAAAGGAATTTGAACCTGTGGAAAGACATTCATCATCTCATAGTGAAAATTAGTTCATAATTACCAAAATGAAATTTGAGGGAAACATTACTATTTATAAATTCTCTTGATACTTAATTTTCTGTGTCACCTTGACTGAACTGTTGGATGCTCAGACATTTTGTTAAATATTATTCTGGGTGTGTCCATGAGGATGTTTCTAGACAAGATTTATAATTGAATAGGTAGACTGAGTAAAGCAAGTTGCTCTCCTTAGCATGGATGAGTCTCATTCAACCAACTGAGGGCCTAAATAGAACAAATGGATGGGTAAGAGGGAACCCCTCCTGCCTAAGTGCTTGACCTAGGACATTGGTCTTCTACCCTCAAACTAGAAATTACACCATCAGCTCTCCTGGTTCTCAGACCTTTGGACTTAGATGGGAACTACACCACAGGCTTTTCTTGGTCTCTAGCTTTTTGAATACAGATCTTGGGACTTCTAAGACTCCAGAATCATGTGAGCCATCTGTACTCCCCACCTTATTCAGAGTATTTCAGCATGTGAAAAATGCATTCATTCTACAAAGTCTACAGTTCCCTGAAAATGACACGCAGATATAAAAAAATATTTGACAGAAATTTTGAAGTCAAAGAAATGGTGTTCTGGTAAATGTTTAACATCCAGCTCTCCAAAGAATGTAAAGGGGCTGGTTTGAAGTTTTTGCTAATTTCCATGGTGTTAAATCTTCCACCAAGGTTGTTTCATGTAGCAGTGTAACATCATAGAATGCAAATTTTTTAGAAAGTGTAAGTCAGCTGTGTCTGGCACACCATGCATGAAACACACGTGAAAACATTATGCCCACAACTGAAAAAAAAAAGTGAAAGTTTCAAAGGATGATGGTTGTTGCTTTTAATAGACAGATGTAGAATTGATTATAAGAGATTTCTAATCTGGGATGATGTGCATCAAATAACCTTCAACTTACCTGACTGACTTTTTCAATGAATGCGTTCTTCCAACTTGAAAAATGTTTTTCAATATTATTAATTTATTAACGTATGAAAACTGTTTCTTACAACATTGCCTATTAAAAAAAATTCTGTTTTTATTATTTCCCTCTTTACCAAGTCCCCAGTTTTCAGCTAAATATTTTCTGGATAAATATAACATTTCTGCCTCAAAAAGAAAGGTAGATAAAATATATATTTCCATCTTCATAGCTATGTCTTGCTTATTTCATGCTAAAACAAGAGGCTTTAAGTGAGAAGCTACGAGACAAAAATATTTTGCTTAATCTCATGAAGGTGACTCCAAGCTCTGTGAGACCTTAATTTTCAAAAATTATTTACACAATTATATGTCATAAAATTTTACACCAATTATTCAGTAATAGAATGTATTTACTTCATTTGTAGCCAACATGTAACATTAGTATGATAGCATTAATACAGTCACAAGAAAATAATGTGATTAATACAATACTTGTTTTATTTTTTTAACATCTTTATTGGGGTATAATTGCTTTACAATGGTGTGTTAGGTTCTGCTTTATAACAAAGTGAATCAGTTATACATATACATATGTTCACATATGTCTTCCCTCTTGCGTCTCCCTCCCTCCCACCCTCCCTATCACACCCCTCCAGGCTGTCACAAAGCACAGAGCCAAAATCCCTGTGCCATGCGGCTGCTTCCCACTAGCTATCTACCTTACTACGTTTGTTAGTGTGTATATGTCCATGACTCTCTCTCGCCCTGTCACAGCTCACCCTTCCCCCTCCCCATATCCTCAAGTCCATTCTCTAGTAGGTCTGCATCTTTATTCCTGCCTTACCCCTAGGTTCTTCATGACATTCTTTTTTCTTAAATTCCATATATATGTGTTAGCATACGGTATTTGTCTTTTTCTTTCTGACTTGGTTCACTCTGTATGACAGACTCTAGGTCTATCCACCTCATTACAAATAGTTCAATTTCATTTCTTTTTATGGCTGAGTAATATTCCATTGTATATATGTGCCACATATTCTTTATCCATTCATCTGATGATGGGCACTTAGGTTGTTTCCATCTCCGGGCTATTGTAAATAGAGCTGCAATGAACATTTTGGTACATGACTCTTTTTGAATTTTGGTTTTCTCAGGGTATATGCCCAGTAGTGGGATTGCTGGGTCATATGGTAGTTCTATTTGTAGATTTTTAAGGAACCTCCATACTGTTCTCCATAGTGGCTGAACCAATTCACATTCTCACCAGCAGTGCAAGAGGGTTCCCTTTTCTCCACACCCTCTCCAGCATTTATTGTTTCTAGATTTTTTGATGATGGCCATTCTGACTAGTGTGAGATGATATCTCATTGTAGTTTTGATTTGCATTTCTCTAATGATTAATGATGTTGAGCATTCTTTCATGTGTTTGTTGGCAGTCTGTATATCTTCTTTGGAGAAATGTCTATTTAGGTCTTCTTCCCATTTTTGGATTGGGTTGCTTGTTTTTTTGCTATTGAGCTGCATGAGCTGCTTGTAAATTTTGGAGATTAATCCTTTGTCGGTTGCTTCATTTGCAAATATTTTCTCCCATTCTGAGGGTTGTCTTTTGGTCTTGTTTATGGTTCCCTTTGCTGTGCAAAAGCTTTGAAGTTTCATTAGGTTCCATTTGTTTATTTTTGTTTTTATTTCCATTACTCTAGGAGGTGAGTCAGAAAGGATCTTGCTGTGATTTATGTCATAGAGTGTTCTGCCTATGTTTTCCTCTAAGAGTTTGATAGTTTCTGGCCTTACATTTAGGTCTTTAATCCATTTTGAGCTTACTTTTGTGTATGGTGTTAGGGAGTGCTCTAATCTCATACTTTTACATGTACCTGTCCAGTTTTCCCAGCATCACTTATTGAAGAGGCTGTCCTTTCTCCACTGTACATTCCTGCCACCTTTATCAAAGATAAGGTGTCCATATGTGCGTGGGTTTATCTCTGGGCTTTCTATCCTGTTCCATTGATCTATCTTTCTGTTTTTGTGACAGTACCATACTGTCTTGATTACTGTAGCTTTGTAGTATAGTATGAAGTCAGGGAGCCTGATTCCTCCAGCTCCTTTTTTCGTTCTCAAGATTGCTTTGGCTATTCGGGGTCTTTTGTGTTTCCATACAAATTGTGAAATTTTTTGTTCTAGTTCTGTGAAAAATGTCAGTGATAGTTTGATAGGGATTGCATTGAATCTATAGATTGCTTTGGGTAGTAGAGTCATTTTCACAATGTTGATTCTTCCAATCCAAGAACATGGTATATCTCTCCATCTATTTGTATCATCTTTAAATTCTTTCATCAGTGTCTTATAATTTTCTGCATACAGGTCTTTTGTCTCCTTAGGTAGGTTTATTCCTAGATATTTTATTCTTTTTGTTGCAATGGTAAATGAGAGTGTTTTCTTGATTTCACTTTCAGATTTTTAATCATTAGTATATAGGAATGCCAGAGATTTCTGTGCATTAATTTTGTATCCTGCAACTTTACCAAATTCATTGATTAGCTCTAGTAGTTTTCTGGTAGCATCTTTAGGATTCTCTATGAATAGGATCATGCCATCTGCAAACAGTGACAGCTTTACTTCTTCTTTTCCGATTTGGATTCCTTTTATTTCCTTTTCTTCTCTGATTGCTGTGGCTAAAACTTCCAAAACTATGTTGAATAAGAGTGGTGAGAGTGGGCAACCTTGTCTTATTCCTGATCTTAGTGGAAATGCTTTCAGTTTTTCACCTTTGAGGATGATGTTTGCTGTGGGCTTGTCATATATGGCCTTTATTATGTTGAGGAAAGTTCCCTCTATGACTACTTTCTGCAGGGTTTTTATCATAAATTGGTGTTGAATTTTGTCAAAAGCTTTCTCTGCATCTATTGAGATGATCATGTGGTTTTTCTCCTTCAATTTGTTAATATGGTTTATCATATTGATAGATTTGCATATATTGAAGAATCCTTGCATTCCAGGAATAAACCCCACTTGATCATGGTGTATGATCCTTTTAATGTGCTGTTGGATTTGTTTGCTAGTATTTTGTTGAGGATTTTTGCATCTATGTTCATCAGTGATATTGGCCTGTAGTATTCTTTCTTTGTGACATCCTTGTCTGGTGTTGGTATCAAGGTGATGGTGGCCTCGTAGAAGGAATTTGGGAGTGTTCCTCCCTCTGCTATATTTTGGAAGAGTATGAGAAGGATAGGTGTTAGCTCTTCTCTAAATGTTTGATAGAATTCGCCTGTGAAGCCATCTGGTCCTGGGCTTTTGTTTGTTGGAAGATTTTTAATCACAGTTTCAATTTCAGTGCTTGTGATTGGTCTGTTCATATTTTCTATTTCTTCCTGATTCAGTCTTGGCAGGTTGAGCATTTCTAAGAATTTGTCCATTTCTTCCAGATTGTCCATTTTATTGGCATAGAGTTGCTTGTAGTAATCTCTCATGATCTCTTTTATTTCTGCAGTGTCAGTTGTTACCTCTCCTTTTTCTTTTCTAATTCTATTGATTTGAGTCTTCTCCCATTTTTTCTTGATGAGTCTGGCTAGTGGTTTATCTATTTTGTTTATCTTCTCAAAGAACCAGCTTTAGTTTTATTGATCTTTGCTATTGTTTCCTTCATTTCTTTTTCATTTATTTCTGATCTGATTTTTATGATTTCTTTCCTTCTGCTAGCTTTGGGGTTCTTTTGTTCTTCTTTCTCTAATTGCTTGAGGTGCAAGGTTAGGTTGTTTATCCGAGATGTTTCCTGCTTCTTAAGGTGAGCTTGTATTGCTATAAACTTTCCCCTTAGAACTGCTTTTGCTGCATCCCATAGGTTTTGGGTCGTTTTGTCTTCATTGTCATTTGCTTCTAGGTATTTTTTGATTTCCTCTTTGATTTCTTCAGTGATCACTTCATTATTAAGTAGTGTATTGTTTAGCCTCCATATGTTTGCATTTTTTACAGATCTTTTCCTGTAATTGATATCTACTCTCATGGCGTTGTGGTCGGAAAAGATACTTGATACAATTTCAATTTTCTTAAATTTACCAAGGCTTGACTTGTGACCCAAGATATGATCTATCCTGGAGAATGTTCCATGAGCACTTGAGGAAAATGTGTATTCTGTTGTTTTTGGATGGAGTGTCCTATAAATATCAATTAAGTCCATCTTGTTTAATGTATCATTTAAAGCTTGTGTTTCCTTATTTCTTTTCATTTTGGATGATCTGTCCATGGGTGAAAGTGGGGTGTTTAAGTCCCCTACTATGAATGTGTTACTGTCGATTTCCCCTTTTATGGCTGTTAGTATTTGCCTTATGTATTGAGGTATGTATGTTGGGTGCGTAAATATTTACAATTGTTATATCTTCTTCTTGGATCGATCCCTTGATCATTATGTAGTGTCCTTCTTTGTCTCTTTTAATAGTCCTTATTTTAAAGTCTATTTTGTCTGATATGAGAATTGCTGCTCCAGCTTTCTTTTGGTTTCCATTTGCATGGAATATCTTTTTCCATCCCCTTACTTTCAGTCTGCATGTGTCTCTAGGTCTGAAGTGGGTCTCTTGTAGACAGCATATATAAGGGTCTTGTTTTTGTATCCATTCAGCCAATCTGTGTCTTTTGGTGGGAGCATTTAGTCCATTTACATTTAAGGTAATTATCGATATGTATGTTCCTATTCCCATTTTCTAAATTGTTTTGGGTTCATTATTATAGGTCTTTTCCTTCTCTTGTGTTTCTTGCCTAGAGAAGATCCTTTAGCATTTGTTGTAAAGCTGGTTTGGTGGTGCTGAACTCTCTCAGCTTTTGCTTGTCTGTAAAGGTTTTAATTTCTTCATCAAATCTGAATGAGATCCTTGCTGGGTAGAGTAGTCTTGGCTGCAGGTTTTTCTCCTTCATCACTTTCAGTATGTCCTGCCACTCTCTTCTACTTGTAGTGTTACTGCTGAGAGATCAGCTGTTAACCTTATGGGGATTCCCTTATGTGTTATTTGTTGTTTTTCCCTTGCTGCTTTTAATATGCTTTCTTTGTATTTAATTTTTGACAGTTTGATTAATATGTGTCTTGGTATATTTCTCCTTGTATTTATCCTGTATGGGACTCTCTGTGCTTCCTGGACTTGATTAGCTATTTCCTTTTCCATATTAGGGAAGTTTTCAACTATAATCTCTTCAAATATTTTCTCAGTCCCTTTCTTTTTCTCTTCTTCCTCTGGAACCCCTATAATTCGAATGTTGGTACGTTTAATGTTGTCCCAGAGGTCTCTGAGACTGTCCTCAGTTCTTTTCATTCTTTTTTCTTTATTCTGCTCTGCAGTAGTTATTTCCACTATTTTATCTTCCAGGTCACTTATCCGTTCTTCTGCCTCAGTTATTCTGCTATTGATCCCATCTAGAGTGCTTTTAATTTCATTTATTGTGTTGTTCATCATTGCTTGTTTCATCTTTATTTCTTCTAGGTCCTTGTTAACTGTTTCTTGCATTTTGTCCATTCTATTTCCAAGATTTCAGATCATCCTTACTATCATTATTCTGAATTCTTTTTCAGGTAGACTGGCTATTTCCTCTTCATTTGTTAGGTCTGGTGCATTTTTATCTTGCTCCTTTATCTGCTGTGTGTTTTTCTGTCTTCTCATTTTGCTTATCTTACTGTGTTTGGGGTCTCCTTTTTGCAGGCTGCAGGTTCGTAGTTCCCACTGTTTTTGATGTCTGTCTCCAGTGGCTAAGGTTGGTTCAGTGGGTTGTGTAGGCTTCCTGGTGGAGGGGACTAGTGCCTGTGTTGTGGTGGATGAGGCTGGATCTTGTCTCTCTAGTGGGCAGGTTCATGTCTGGTGGTGTGTTTTGGGGTGTCTGTGGCCTTATTATGATTTTAGGTAGCCTCTCTGCTAATGGGTGGGGTTGTGTTCCTGTTTTGCTACTTATTTGGCATAGGTTTTCCAGCACTGTGGCTTGCTGGTCGTTGAGTGAAGCTGGGTGCTGGTGTTAAGATGGAGGTCTCTGGGAGACTTTTGCCGTTTGATATTATGTGGAGCTGGGAGGTCTCTTGTTGACCAGTGTCCTGAAGTTGGCTCTCCTATCTCAGAGGCAGAGCCCTGACTCCTGGCTGGAGCACCAAGAGCCTTTCATCCACACGGCTAAGAATAAAAGGGAGAAAAAGTAGAGGGAATTAGTAGAAGTATGAGGAAAGAAAGAAGGAAAAGAGGGAAGGAAAGAAGGAAGAAAGAAAGAAAGAAGCAAAGAAGGAAAGAAGGCAAGAAGGAAAGAAAGGAGGGAGGGAGGGAGGAAGGAAGGAAGGAGGGAAAGAAGGAAAAAAGACAGAAAGAAAGAAGATACAGTAAAAATAAAATAAAGTATAATAAAGTTATTGAATTAAAAAATTCTTATTTAAAAAAAAAAAAGGGACGGATAGAACCTTAGGACAAATGTTGGAAGCAAAGCTATACAGACAAAATCTTACACAGAAGCATACACATACACCCTCACTGAAAGAGGTAAATGGGGAAAAATCATAAATCTTGCTGTCAGAGACCACCTCCTCAATTTGGGATGATTCGTTGTCTAAAGGAGGGAAGGAAGGAAAGAAAGAAAGAAAGAAAGAAAGAAAGAAAGAAAGAAAGAAAGAAAGAAAGAACGAAGGTAAAGTATAATAACGTTATTAAAATTAATTATTAAGAAAAAAAATTTTAAAAAAAACCATGGACGGATAGAACCCTAGGACAAATGGTGGAAGCAAGACTATACAGACAAGATCTCACACAGAAGCATACACATACACATTCACAAAAAGAGGAAAAGGGAAAAAAATCATAGATCTTGCTCCTAAAGTCCACTTCCTTAATTTGGGATGATTGGTTGTCTATTCAGGTATTCCACAGATGCAGGGTATATCAAGTTGATTGTGGAGCTTTAATGCACTGCTTCTGAGGCTGCTGGGAGAGATTTCCCTTTCTCTTCTTTGTTCTCACAGCTCCCAGGGCTCAGCTTTGGATTTGGCCCTGCCTCTGCGTGTAGGTCGCTGGAGGGCGTCTGTTTTTTGCTCAGACAGGATGGGGTTAAAAGAGCCGCTGATTCGGGGGCTCTGGCGCACTCAGGCCGGCGGGGAGGGAGGGGCACGGAGTGCGGGGTGGGCCTGCGGTGGCAAAGGCCGGCGTGACTTTGCACCAGTCTGAGGCCCGCCGTGCGTTCTCCTGGGGAATTTGTCCCTGAATCCCGGGAACCTGGCAGTGGCGGGCTGCACAAGCTCCGCGGAAGAGGGGTGTGGAGAGTGACCTGTGCTCGCACACAGGCCCCTTGGTGGCGGCAGCAGCAGCCTTAGCGTCTCCCGCCCGTCTCTGGGGTCCGCGCTTTTAGCCGCGGCTCGCGCCCGTCTCTGGAGTTCCTTTAAGCAGCGTTCTTAAACACTTCTCCTCACGCCCCAGGAAACAAAGAGGGAAGAAAAAGTCTCTTGCCTCTTTGGCAGGTGCAGACTTTTCCCCGGACTCCCTCCCGGCTAGCTGTGGTGCACTAACCCCTTCAGGCTATGTTCAAGCCGCCAACCCCAGTCCTCTCCCTGCGCTCCGTCCAAAACCGAAAGCCGAGCCTCAGAGCCTCAGCTCGCAGCCCCGCCCCCCCTGGCGGGTGAGCAGACAAGCCTCTCGGGCTGGTGAGTGCTGGTCGGCACCGATCCTCTGTGCAGAAATCTCCCCGTTTTGCCCTCCGCACCCGTTGCTGTGCACTCCTCCGCGGCTTCGAAGCTCCCCCCTCCGCCTCCCAAAGTCTCCGCCCGCGAAGGGGCTTCCTAGTGTGTGGAAACTTTTCCTCCTTCACAGCTCCCTCCCACTGGTACAGGTGCCGTCCCTATTCTTTTGTCTCTGTTTTTTCTTTTGTTTTCTTTTGCCCTACCCAGGTACGTGGGGAGTTTCTTGCCTTTTGGGAGGTCTGAGGTCTTCTGCCAGCCTTCAGTAGGTGTTCTGTAGGAGTTGTTCCACGTGTAGATGTTTTTCTGGTGTATCTGTGGGGAGGAAGGTGATCTCCGCGTCTTACTCTTCCGCCATCTTCAAGGTCCCCCAATACTTGTTTCTTAATACAGCACATGACATCACCATTTTAACCTACCTTTTAACATCATTCCTGGTTTCTTTGTTATCATTCTCATGTAAAGAGAGGTCTGACCTATTTTCAAGGCTCCACTACAGATTGCATATGCAAATATCCTCTTTGCTGTATTATGTTCAGGATCTGCAAATGCTAACATATAGATTCTTTCACACAGAACTGAAGAGGTTGCACTATGCATTGTACTCTAATATAATTATTTTTCATCTCTATCAGAACATGTGCATAGCCTAGATGAAATTGAGAAAACCCAGGCACCACCAAATAAATCAGTTATAGGTGCTTCTCTCACAGGAAAACTTTTACATATTCCTGTGAGAATACGTGTATTCCTCATAGGAACTGGCAGATGCCCAGTTCCTATGAGGAATACACCTCTTCTCTTTACCTTGGATGAAAGAGAGCACTTTAAGAGTGGCACGCTTGACAAATACTGTTTTTTGAAAAGGTGGTTTCCTTTTTAAAATACATAGAGACCTTGGTTTTAATTACGGATCTCATATTTTCTAGTGAGACTGAAGAAATTAACAAGGATATGGAGATGAGGACTCTGAAAAGCAGAATCAATAATAAATAACTCAGGATTACAAAGCAACCCTAAGTTTAAATTTCGAAGCTATATGTTCTAGAGATGAGTGGTGATTCAAGAAAATTTAGTCTTGAGATTTTTTATTATAGATGTTTTGTGTCTTACTCTAGAACATTCTGCACAGGTAATATCAGTAACTCCATAAATCTCTTTTCACTGACACTGAAAGTTTGAATTTAAGCCATGTTCTCTGAGGTAAAGGGTCACGGGTTTTATCCACTAAGCCACCAAACCCCTCATTTAAAGTACTTTTGAGACCTGGTATTTCTTTGTGACAGAAGACATTCATGAGGAATTATGTGCTGCGCCTGAGGGTGAAAGAAGTAAAAGAAAGCCTTATTAAGAGTACACGTGCTGCAGCCCGACAGAGTTTGACCTTCACAATGACACAAAGGCAAAGATGAATGCAAAAAAGCTTCGCTGCTGTTAAACATTGTAACAAGACAATCTGTAGGACCTCCAAAAAAAGAAAAGAGGGAAAACGTTTATCGATACAGGGAGGATGAAAGCAAATGCAGTTTTGGTCTGCAAGAAATAAAGAAAAACTCAAAAAAACTGAGGGTCAAAGAAGATACTAAGGCTATGGATACGAAGTGATTGATAATCCTGCATGATATTGTCTGATACTGTTTGTCTCCCACATATGGTTATAGTCAATTAAACTGCTTTCTTTATTTTGAAAACAGGAATGATTATTATTCCCCAAATAAAAATCCATGGACAGGATACTTTTCGGATTCATTTTTAAAAGTATATTCTGTTTGGAAAATAAATATACCAGGATTTTACCACCAAAAAGATATAAACAAATACAAAGAACACTACTAATTTAATTATATTTTGATCCTAAATTAAGTGTTTGTGTACATGTGTGGGAGGGGGGTATTATATTTAAAAAGCTAGAGAAAACTTAAGTTCCATGTTGAGCAAACAGCACTTGTATAGTAGAATTACAACCAGAATAACTCTTTCCTTTAGCTTTAAGTAAAAAATATTGTCACCCCTCTGTCTTTTAATTTTTATTAAAGAATTACATTAGACCCAGATCCTCATTAGCAGAAAGTTGTCTCATCTTCCTTGTCACCTCACAGCTTTGCCCAAAGCATCTTGGCTTGTGTCTCCTGTACAGTCTAATCTAAAGTGGTTTAAATCTCCTTTGAAATACCAGGGCAGCGAGGAGACAGCCCTGGGAAGCCCACTGCAACCACGGCTTCTCCAGCTGCCAAAGTTCTCATCAGCAACATCCAAATGCAACTGCCTGTGGTAGTATCTCAAAGATCTATTTTCATCTCTAAATAGAGAAAAATAAATAAATCAAACCACCACTACAAGTTAAATTATTCCAGAAAAATCTATCATTTAACAGGAATTAATTAATTCAAATCACTCTTAAAACAATCCATGTATGTTATTATTACAAAATTTCTAAAGAACAAAAAATATTCTTATTTGATTTTTTTAAATTACAACTAAAATTATACTTAAATTTAGAAAAGATTTAAATTGTACTCCACCATAAATTGTTAATGATTTTTTTAGTTGTTGAAATCATACTCATTAGAAGGAGGAATTTACTTTGCACAATGCTCCTAGGTCAGAATTCATGATCGTAGTTCTAGGCTTAATATATATCGATTATCCTCTCATAAATACAGCAGCTGAATATCTGTAAATTTAAAAGATATATATAAAAGATATGTATTAATGACAATACAGATTTTCCAAAACTTCTGTGTAAATTTGCCCAAATACATTTTTTTCTGTTCACAGACATAAGATGACATAAGAAATGGACAGATACTTCTTCACACTTACTGTATAATGGCTCAAAGTTAGTTTTAAAAAGAAGATATAGAAGTAGCTGCTGACTAGAGTAATCTAGATTGAATATCAACTGATAAACACTATATGTAGATGTATTTTCTTGTTCTTTAATCATTAATCTTTCACTGTTCTGTACCAAAGTAAATTTATTGTATTTTATGAGCTAACCAATAGGATGACGGATCCACAGTTCTCTCTCCACAGAATTTGCATCTTTACAGAGGCAATATTTCCCACATTCTTTATCACATTTACCCTAAATAAATGCTAGATAAAATATTATTCTGCCTAAGATAACTAAGTCAAATCTTTTGGGAAGTGGTTCTCAAACTTAAGTCAGAAATCATAATTACCTGCAGGATTTGGGAAGAGAGATTTCTGAGTTTCGTCTCCAGAGTTGGTGATTCAGTTGATTGAGGTAGGGCTCCAGAATTTGAATTTCTCAAAAACTCCCAGTAATGCTATACTATTAATTGGACCTCATTTTGAGAAACACTGTTTTAGGGAATCTGTGTTTTTAACAAATTCTCAGGTGATATGGTGATTAGCTAAAATTAGGAAGCATTATTCTATGACTGAATTCTAGCTAACCTCTTGATAACCAATATTTTTTATCTTCTATCATCTCAGCCTATCCTGCTCTAGTCCCACATTTCTTCCTGACACACTCTCATTTATATCTAAGAATGATATTTCTGTGAAGCTTAATTCAGCACAATCAAAATATTAGAATTTGAAGGAGTTAATTACTTTTTTGTTCACATGATATAAAACACTTTTATAGTTTTTATGAAACTATATTCCAACGTTGGTATAGTATACAATCTCTCTACCCTGATTATAGCTAAGATATAAATGCCTCAAGGACTAGGAAGACAAACTAAATGAGATGGATGTGTTGGATGGAAACTCTGGTGAACCGCATGGCCCATGTCATGTCTAAAGGAAAAATACAGGATGGGAGGGAGGCACAAGAAGGAGGGGATATGGGGATATACATATACATATAGCTGATGAACTTTGTTATGCAACAGAAACTAACACAACATTGTAAAGCAATTATACTCTAATAAAGATGTTAAAAAATAAATAAAGGAAAAACACAATCCTCTTCAATTAACTACTACTGTAAAACAATATGGACCTGATACTTGCAAGTGATGAGTTCTATTTATTTGTTTGTTTGTTTGTTTTAAGAATCAAGTCAAAATGTGTGTAGAGGTATAAGTGCAAGCCTTTAATGTTTGTTCAGTGAATAAAAAGAAAATAATTACACATCTTATCTAATAATCTGTTTTCATAAACTTTAGTTTTAAATTGCAAAGACAGTACAGAATTCTCACATGCCCTTAATCACTTTTATTTTTAACATCTTATATTTTCATGATATATTTGTTACAACTCTGACATCAAAGTTGGTATATTACTATTAACTAAACTCCACAATTAATTCAGACTTCACTAGTTTTTCTCTAACATTCTTATTTTGTTTCAGGATCTCACCCAGGACAGATTATGTTTAATCATATGTCTCCTTAGGCTTTTTCTGGCTGTGACATTTCTCAGAGTTTTCTTGTTTTTTATACCTCAACAGTTTTAAGCTGTACTGGTAAGGTATTCTGTACAACGTGGTTTAATCAGGATTTACCTGATGTTTCCCATTGGGGTTTAAACTAAGGTTGTATGATTGGGAGGAAGACCACGGAGGTAAAGTACCATGCTCAGCACATATCCTGGAAGTGCAAGCTACCAAAAGAGCTCATCATTGATTATGTTAACAATTACTCGCCGGAAGCACTGTTTGCCAGTTTTCTCCACTGGAAAGTTACCCCTGCCTCCTATTTTACAATCTACAGTTTCAAAACAAGTCACAAAGTAGAACCAACACTCAAAAGAGGAAGAACAGTTCCTTGAGGGTGGGGTGTCTTCATGAATTATCTTGGATTCACTTGTAAAAGATTTGTCTATTCTCATCATAATAATAAAATTTTAATTAAAATAATTTTAATAAAAAATTAATGAGAAAGCATTTTAACATAATATGACATTTTAAAAGTAAGTATAGTATTTTTGGTTTTATTCTAATGGAAGTAAAATATTACTTTCTAAATTCTCATACTCTGTAACACCTTTTACAAACGTGGCTTTTAAAACTGGGTGTGTATTAATGAAATATCACAATCAGGAATGATCTAGATATTTCAGAGGAAGAAGCACAAGCCTGAATGAGTTAGTAAAGCTAACCTTCTCCGGGATGAAGCAGGATAATGTAAGGCTTTGAAGAGCATGTAATATACAAGTGTCAAGGATAAACAACGCACATTGCATTTGATTGACTCTGGCCTTCTTAATCTATTGAAGACTCCAACAACTAACCATATTTATAAATTTCCTTTGCTATGGTCAACGAAGAGACAAAGAACAAATATAAAGAGAATAATACAATTTTAGCCTAGGAAAGAACCTCAGCCATCTTTAATTTAATAACTTCATTTCATATAAGAAAATATTTAATTTGAAAATGGTGAAAGACCTGCATTGTGGTATACAGCTATTCAAGGAATAAATAGCATTATCCCCCATTTTTCTGACTCCCAAGTCAGTGCTTTATTATTATACTCTATTTTACTGTGAAGAATCAAAAGACAAAATTAACCTGTACTTGGAAAGAATGTTGAATTGCAATTTTCTTTGTTTGTTCCTGTGCTGGTTTATGTTGCGTCAATTTAGCTAAGGCTGTGTGTTGTTTCCATGAATCCCCTCCCCAGGGTTTTGGATTATAGATGGCCAAGAGTAAAACTTACATGAGATATGGAAGGTTATAAAAAAAAAAAAAAAGCTTTCCAAGAGCTGGAAATTTCCATAGACCTTGCTCAGACATTCCTTACCTCCCCCTCCATTTTTCTTCAGTTGCCAGATAGGCTTGATTTCTTGTAGCTCTGAGTTGTTCATCAGTGCAAAGTTTTCTTTGATTCACTGACTTCTCCATTCCTTTTTTTTTTTTTCCCCTCATACTACCATCTCCCAACTCCTGTCAATTTGGATGAGATTTAATTCATATAACAAATCTCTGATTTTCATACTGCTTAATAAATTTATTTTCTTTTCTTCTTCCAGTTTTATTGAGATGTAAGTGACATACAACACTGTATAAGTTAAACGTGTACAGCTCAATGACTTGATATTATATTGTGAAATGATTACCACAGTAAGTTCAGTTAACCTCTATTGCCTCATATAGTCACAATGTTTTTCCTTGTGATGAAAATTCTTAGAATCTACCCTCTTAGCAACTTTAAATATACCATAGCATTGTTAATTATAGCCATCATGTTGCACATTACATCCACACTATTTATTTATCTTATAACTTTTGACCACCTTTGTCCAATAACTATTTGTTTGGTTGATATCTGCAAGATATGTTTTGTTTTTATTCATTTTTTATGCTTCACCCCTCTAGATTACTAAATGAAGGAAAAGGGACGCCTTCTTTTCAGAAATGAGAAAAAGCTTTATTACAAATAGGATGATTAAAAAACAAAGGATAATAGAAATCACCATCTCATTTGTTACTTGTATTATTCTGCCATAATAAAATACCATATACTAGGTGGTTTAAGTAACAGAAATTTATTTTCTCACAGTGCCTGAGACTGGAAGCCCAAGATCAAGGTGCCAGCATAATTTGTTTGTGGTGAGCACTCTCTTCCTGGTTGCAAATGACCATCTTATTGTCATGTCCTTGCTTGGTCTTTTCTAGGTGCAGACACCCTGAGAAACAGAGTGAGCATTCAGGTACTATTCCTATAAGAATACTACAATGATCATATCAGGTCCCCAACTTATTTCCTTTGAATCCCCATCTCCAAATAAACCACACTGGAGATTAGGGCTTCAACATATGGATTTTGTGGGTAAACAAACATTCAGTCCATAATGTTACATAAGCAAATAAAAACAAATGATAAACCAAACAAATGTATAAATAAATAAATAAGTAAAAATTCAAAGAGAAGATCATTGAATTGAGTGTCTCAATCCATATATTCTTAAATGTTGACCTTAAACATGTGTCAATCTGACTCTTTAAGGATTAATTGGGGATTTTTATCAAAATGCAGATCCCAGATTCGTTGAATCAAAATATTCAGGGAGCAGACCTAGAAGCATGTATTATGACAAAGTTCCCTGAATGATTAAGAAAACCAATGTATAAACAGCTGGTTTAAAATACAAAATCAAATTCATTGGTAGTCGTTTTTAGTCACATTATAGGAAAGATTTTAAGACCAAGCTTGACTCTAACTTGAATGTACTGTACCTGAGCAGGAGACCCTAGTATGGACATAAAAAGTTAGAGTGATGGCAGATATGACATTTTGTGTCATCCTTGTTAAAACTTTAAAAAAGGAGAGATATAATATTCATATCTGCAGTATGCTCCTCTAACTGAATATGATTTGTCTTTCAAGTTTTTTAAAGTTTACTCAAAAGTAAATTTTACAAGTTTGAAACTATTGTGAACATTTATAGCAAAAGCGAAACCAAATATTCTATAAATGTCAAATGTATCTGAAGTTTTATTATACATAAGAAGTAAAAAGATCAAGAATATAATAAAGGTTAAATAATAGGAGATACTTTTTGAATAATACAAGAAACTATGAAAATTAAATTCCTTCAGTATTTAGTTCTTTTTTAATAGAAAAAAAGAAATGTGATGTTTTGGCAAGGAATTAACTCCTAGAATTAATAAATGTTGGAAAAATGCAACTACACCTGTCTTTAAATTACATTTTAAAAGCACAACTAATTTGAGTGAAATTATTCATCTTGGAAAAAAAAAAGAATTCTACAGAGTGAATTGATGACTTAAAAGTGCATGAAAGGTTATTACAGAAGGAATATTGAACAGTTGTTTCTGTCTTAAGTTATGGAATAACCAGGTGATCGATTAAAGGAGAAATCTGAATACTCACTGTGAGCATACCACTAAACAAGCTGCTTTTAGGGATCATACAAAGGAAGAGACAACATGGCTCCTAACTTAAAAATGGAGGAGCTAAAGGTAAGATAAGCCAGTGGAAATAAACTAGACATGTATGGCATGAGTGAGGGCTGAGAAAAAGTGATTCAAAAACATAGGTTAAAATGAGTAATACCAGAAGCAATTTAAAAAAGCAGAACTTTATTAAAGCAAATAACTCTTCAGACAAAGTAATCTTTTTATTTTTTCCAAAATATTGTAATCCTCTTTTATATTACTCATGTTAATATTTGAGAGCAGTCAATGTAAATAAATGTGATGAAGATACCTCAGGATTATCAGAATGGGGACCAGGTATGGAAGTTAATATTCTGCCGTTAAGACAGCAGCCTGGTCCAACGGTTTAGAACTTTTAAATTCATCACTTTGTTCATTATTTACACATATCTACTGGCAGCTTGCCAATCATAATGTATGCACAAATATAAAAGTCATATCATTAGCTGTGGATGACCTGTTTTGGCTGGTAACCTCTCTGTAATATGTCAGAAGTGTTATTTTGAAGCAAATATTTTGATAAAATTTTTGTTAGGATAGATATAACTGTCACTAATAAACTTATGTCCATATCAGAATGTGTTCTTGTATTCTTTCCAAAATTATTTGTTTGTTGTTATATGACATTGGCTGACTTGGAGGATATAAATTATTTTCTATGTAATGTTTGTTAATACAGTACTACAGGAAAAGATGTTTACTATATGCAGCAAGATGGAGAATAATGGTGCTGACTTTTCAGTACCTTAACAGATGACTATATTTTTCCATTTTATTTTATGTGCATTTTGAATGGCATATGTACTATACTTCACGGTTGATTTTAGCACAGGATCCAGATGTTCCTGACACATCTGTTTCCATACCTGTATATAAATGAAATTCAAAATGATACTAGCAACTCTGGGGACTGCATTAATCACAATAAAAAGTATATATTTTTATCTTGTCTACATGGGGATCACCTATGTATAAAGTAGATGTGGAGTAGTTAGTCATTTTTTTATGTGTCTTTGCAATGAAGTTATTTACATACTACTGATTTGCTATGCCTGGCCATCTGGTTATGGATGAAATGTTGCAGTTTTTTGTTTTTGTTTTTACCTTTGTTTAAAAGGACTTTCTAAATGTTATCAATACCAAATGTTCTATGTCATTTATGCTAATAATCTACAAAAATATTTTATATTTTTCCAGATTGTTGCATGTTATATTTCTAAATTTACATATCATTTGCTTTTTAGCTGACTTTGTAAAACTGTGGAATTAAGTATAATGTTTTGAGCATTTTCATAGATGTTGTATGACACACTTTACTTCTTAATAACTATGTGAAACAGTAGATCTACACCACCTGTTCTTTGACCAGTAAAGATGCAGCCTGGTAGTTGAAAGCTCAGGCAGAGCAGTCAGAGTGTTTTGTGGCAAGAATGCCTGTTGAATTTTTGACTGTGTGAACTGGGAAAAATACAAACGTCTCTAAATCCCAATTTCTTTATCTGTAAAGCAAGGATAGTTGAGTATTAATTCATATGGTTGTTGTGTGGATTAAAATAGATAATCTATTTTGATAATTTAGCACTGCACTGAGCATATAACACATACTTTTTAAAGGATAGTCATTTGGTTTAATATGATTAAATAACAGTAATTGAAATATTGTATATAAATTTGAAGAAGCTGACTTTATCACTGCTTACTGTAACTAATATTTTTCTAATTTTAATAATAAAGATAAGCTTTATATTCTTACTTTAATCCACTTACACAGTATCACAGGAAGTTCATGCACGTTCTAAAGTTTTTAAATATTATTAAAAAATCTCCTAATGAAAAGTCTAAAACACTCAGATTCATACACAGTTTTTTCTAAGTCTTTTTATTTTTAAAAAAACAGCTCCTCTGAGGTATAAGTGATAGACAAAAACTGTGTTTATTTAATGTATCCAAGTTGATAAAATCATTATTTCAATCAAGGTAAGAGACATATGCATCATCTCCAAAAGTTTTCTTGTGTCTTTGTGAGTCTTTGTGTGTGTGTGTGTTTGTGTGTGTGTATGTGAGAGAGAGAGATAACAAGACTTAACATGAGACCTAAATCCTTTTAATAAATTAAGTGCATAGTACAGTATTGTTGACTAGAGTCTCTACGTTGTACAGCAGATTTCTAGAACTAATTCTTCTTGCAGAACTACTGAATAATACATTCAAAAGCATTTTGAATTCTAAAGCAAAATTCCAGGGTATGGACAGTATCATTGAAAGAAAATCTTCCAATAGCAGACAATTACCAATGCAATGTGTTTCCCTGTTGTTTACATAGAAAAAAATTGTATGCAGTATTTACATACATAAAAATATAGTACAAAATTTTTAACAAAATAATATGTGAGAAAATTTTCAAATTATATTTCAGACATAATTAGTAGGAATCAGATATTTTGAAAAGTTTGCCAACTGTTAACAAAGCGATGTATCTCTCAGGTCTTACTAGGCTGAGTCTTGTTACAAAACATGAGTACTTTACTAAGCACAGTAATTTTATAAAGGTGAGATTTTAATAATCTTAATATGATTCTTTATTATAACATATAGATGTTTTACTAGGTTTTGATCATGTTTTAGGAAATGTTTAATATTTGAAGTTAATACAAAACACAAAATTATACTTCTTCCATTTGTATTTTCAAAGGAACATCTTATTTTCAAGAAAAAAAATATTGAGTTTAAATGGAAGAACAATTTAAAATTCCTAAAATGGTAAGATGTTACTTGTTAAATGAAATTCTAAAACATATTTTCCCACAACTATTATAACAATATATCTGATAGATAATCCTTCAGGAAAAGAGGAAATTCAACCTATTTCTACGTTTAGTAAAGGAGAGGAAGGAGTTCCGGACCAGATGCAATTGATTTTACAAACACAATACCTCACTCAAAATTTATGAACATTTAAGAACAGTGCTATATATCTCAAAGTTTTTGATATTGAAAAGATGTCAGTTTAATACAAATGAAAAAATAGTTGCTATTCTTTTGACTTGTAAAATACAGATAGTACTACTTACATTCCCCATATTTTTCTGTATTTTAAAAGAAAGTGAATAATTTTAAAATACAAGAGAATGTTTGCATTTAGCTTATTATCATTTTATGCCTATTATTAATAATCATCAACTTCATCATGCTAGGGGATCCCACATTTCCAGATATGAATAAGGAATAAAATTGGAGGGCATTCGGTATATGTGTTTCCCTAAGGAAAGTGTTGCTAAAACTCCAACTTCATTTTTTGAACACAGTATATTTAATTAATGCTCTGATACAAATTTCCATGGACACGTGTGCTTAGCATAAAACAAATTACTTGATGCTAAGTTGCTTATCAGGGTGTTTACACGAATGACAAATAGTTTGGGTTTTTCCACATCCTTGCCAATATTGATATTTTAATGCCTGGCTAGTCTGTTGTATATAAAATGTCATCTCCTTGATTCAATATGAATTTTTTTGAAAATTGATAAGGTTGAGCAGCTTTCCACACCATGCATATATTGTATTCTCAGAATTTTGTTTCCATTGTTTAAGAGTGGAAGCTATATAAAGTATAAACTCCTGTTAGTACTGATTTAGCTACATCCCACTATTTTTGATATGTAGCATGCTCAGTCTTTTAGCTGAAATGTTTTTTACAACCCAGAAATAATGAAACATTGTATTCTAAATTCCCAAGTAGAGAGGATTTTCTCCACACTATATTTGTCATTAATTAAAAGTAATGGTATTCTAATCAGAATATGTGATCTGTATTATACGTACTATTTAATAATTTACTTTTTGATCATTTCAAAAAGTTTAGTGATTATTTAAACTATTTCATGTGCATATATATGTTGAGAATTCATGTGCCCAATTTTATTTTCTTTGATGACAATTTTAGCATTCATTCAACAATGGTTTATTGAGCAAACTCCTCTCTGTATTCAGAAATTTACATTGATTTTGAAGGGAAATTTTTGTGCGCTCTGTTATTTTATGTTTAGAGTTTGTTTCAAATCTCCCTTTGCTTCTTCCTCACTCCTCCCTCTCTATAATTTTGAGGGTCCCTACAATCCAAGTTTCCATCTCCTCCACATCCTCTGTTTATGACAACATCTGTTAGTGGGAGTTCCCATCCTCTGTAGGAATACTGAGATATGGTGTTGGGATACCATAGCAGAAGGCAGTGTATCTCAGCTTCTGGTGAGGAGCCTGAGTTTCTGCTTCTTCTCATTTGGGCCAGCTTTTGCTATAAGCTGTAGCCCTACCTCCTTTCATAAGCAGGAAAGTCTTACTCCTTAATCGGGCTCTAAGACTCAAGCCTGGCTTCAGCAACCCATCTTTCATGAAACACATTGTGACCCAATGTCCAAAAAGAGCTGAAGTCCAAGGCCCCAGTCCCTGCTTCTAGACCTAGAAGTTTCAACACCACTGCCCCTATGGTATTGCTGTTGGTTTGTCTTCTGTTATTTGTTTTTGTGTTTTTTGCATTGACAGTTTTCTCAGGTCTACATTGATGTTTGAATTATTTTTTAACCTAACTATGCATTTTTATTTATGTGGATTTAGAACAAACAGAGTATGGCAGGATTTGAAACTGCTGATCCTTTTGTGTGAGAATTTTTTGGTATCATTTTCATAGCATTATTCTTCAGCCAAATTTTGAAGGACTGTGTACTGTAAGTCATGACTATGTTATGTTAAAGAGCTTCTACTACTAACACATAAAAAAGTTTTGGGTTTTGCTAAAGTTTATATGAAAAGCCTGAAATTTAAATAATGACATGAGCAGAATCTAAAATCTAAGATATGACTTTATTTCACAGACTGCCTAGAATGCAGCTTTTTAGTAATTCTCACAACACCTTAGAAAGATTCTTAAATATATATCTAAACTACATTTTTGTCTTGATTGGTTTTCATATATTAAAAGATATCTCCATTATTTTATTTTTATCAGGCATATCTAATCTTAGATATTTATGCTAGGAACCTAGAAAAAATTCAGTGAAAATAGGGGGAATTCATTTGAATCTAAAGAATAAAAAAGGAATCTAACATCTTCTCATGTCTCCAATTCTTCAAATATTTTAATACTACACTGCCTCTTACATGATAATTTTATTCTTGAATATTATGGCAGTTATCATAATTCTTAGATTAAATTTCATAGTGGAAAAGCCAATATTATAAGGTTTATAGTGACGAGGTCTATTCAAGATCCTCAGGTAAGTAATGATATACAGTGTGAACTTAGCTTATTGATTAAAAGGGATATGAAATATGTAAATTTGGACAAAAGGTTTTAAAGGCAAATATAGATGTTTGAACTTTTTTCATTATAATACTACATGAAATCATTGATTGATCACTTCACTACACAGAAATTAATACATTTACTTTTGAAATTTCACTTTGCTTACCTGGGAAACTACCCTCCAACTTATAATATCAGTTTATATCTTGATATGTGTTAAAATAGTATTTCACAACCTCCATTACATATTTGAAAATGAAAAACAAAACTTTGAAATTAAAATGAAAGATATTGATAATACACATCTATCCTTTCTTTGGCTCCTTAATTCAACATTTCCTTTAATGAGAAAGAATAAATTCCTGTTACACAAAGCTTAGTGAATATTAATTTTTAATCTATTACAAAACCTGCCTGGTATATTATAAAAAGTTACGATTACATAAATGTGTATGATACTACATAAGTAGAGTTTACTATGCTAATTTACCTTAAGAAATTCTACCTTTCATTTCACTTGAATGTGAGTGTGTGACAAATTTCGAAGTGTGCTAGACTGGAGGGAAAGACTTTTAAGTCCTTGTTTTTACCCTTAACTAACAAAGAGGGCTAACTAGAGCTACTCTCCATTTTCTTATATACAAAATGAACTACCACATCACATATGATTTGTCTCTTTCTGCTCCATGTGCTCTGTGTATCCCTAAACCAACCTAGAGCTTCTAAGGAAAAAAGAAAAAAAAAATCAATAGAATTACATGTTGGTGAAATGAAAGTTTCTTTACGGAAGCTCAGTATAGAGAAGTATGAAATGATGAGATAAGGAAGAGACTGAGATTTTGAAATAGTTCTTTTAATTAGCAATATATCTCCAGGTAAAACAATGGTTTCAGAAACCAGAATAAAATATTGCAGGATGCAGGTCTGACTGAAGTCACATTGCCATAGTAGCTGTGGATAAGATTCCTATAAAACATCTTACATTTCAAAAGAATAATGTAAATTATCATTAGTTACCAAGATCTGTCTGTTCCAGTGAGAATTGCAACCTAATTTAAATGAGTCCAATGAACCCTCCTATGGAGGAAAAA